>NC_133658.1:843629384-843897107 GCF_037893015.1 Macrotis lagotis | reverse complement strand
ATGATCAGGTCACAAAGGATGTTAATTATTTTTCCCTAGTCTCTTTTTTTTTTGCATAAAAGTTCAAGTCTTTCCCAGTTTAGGTGTGATTATTGCCTCAATGACCATCACCTACAAGTTAGAGGTAAGATCTTAGAGAATAAAACTTAAAAATGTCTAATTTATATTTTTTGTCATTTTATTTTAACATTATATTTTTAAGGTTTTTACATTTTTAGGGTTCACAGTTTTCTCTGCCCATGATATTTGGACTTGGATGGAAATTTTGAGGAGGGTCTTCACTCTATACCCAGACATGTTCTTTGGAAGGAAAGAGGTGTATAACTTTTCAAAACCTAGCTCTATTCTGAACCAGTGTTTTTAGCTGAAAGATGTGGGTTTAGACTCTTTTGACCTGGAAATAGGGTAGATTCCCTTTTAACAATGCTGAATATGGAATCCTTAAAAAAAAGGCTAGGGATGGATTTTGAGCCTAACCAAAACTGACCTTGATATGAGTGAGGTTATCACTTTATATTTATATTATATATCACTTTATATTTTATTTACCTCTTATTTTAAGGATTATTGCATTTTGATGATAATTGCCGTTTTTTTTAGCCCCATGGGTGTTGAGGACTTGTTCCTAGACCTAAGTGTGTCCCCTTTTTTTTCTTGGAAGTGTCCCAAGGGGTGGCTAGGTGGCGTAGTGGATAAAGCACTGGCCTTGGAGTCAGGAGTACCTGGGTTCAAATCTGGTCTCAGACACTTAATAATTACCTAGCTGTGTGGCCTTGGGCAAGCCACTTAACCCCATTTGCCTTACAAAAACCTAAAAAGAAAAGTGTCCCAGTATGTTAGGTCTTTGGCCTCTTGGTAGAATGCTAAGAAATCCTGTTGTCTATCTTTGTGTTGTTTTTGAGACCTTCAAATGTGAGAGCAAAGTGTGTTTTTTCTGGGAGTCTCTGGGACCTCTCTGGTATGAGAATTTGTTTCCAGGTGCTCTGATTTGGTTTATGTGTTTTGTAGGTGATTTTTTAAATTGTGTGTTCTTTTGTGGTACAAATAGAATCAAACTTTCTTCAGTTTCTTCCTGGTCAGCTTGCTATCTCGTCTCTGAGTCCTGTTTGGCCAATCCCCAGTCCCTCTTCTTACTCCTTTCCCTGCTGGGCCAACATCTCTTCCTTCTTTTGTGGATTTTTTTTTCCTTTTCTAGAAACTCACAATTCAGTGCCACAGGACAGATTTTCCTGAAAATTGTGTTGTTTTTCTCTTCCTTTCATTAAGTTCTGGTCTGAGTCTTGCATCTGGCACTGGGAAATTTCATCCCTCTCTCTTTCTCATTCTCTGTGTCTTGATTGGCTATTTCCAGTTAGCTTTCATATTTCTGTAGTTCTGATTGCTGTTGTGCCTGTGGTTTGAATTTGGCTAGCTGTGGTCTTCCTAACTCCTCTTATCTCTCTTTATCTCATTTCATTCACATTGGAAGTTTTTCTCTTGGATCCCTCACTGTCACTCTGTAAATCTAAAAAAAGATAGCATAGGCCTAGTTGCTATTTTGAAATTCAAAGTTGGTTTTTAAGAAAATAGGACTCAAAATGATAGAGATATTTAGATTTAATTAGGTATTTTAAAGGTTACAAATTAGGGATTATTTTACATGAAATGTTCTGTTAATTTGAAATGTCATATTGTAGAAATTTAGAATTCGGATGCAAATTATATATGAAGCTTAAATACATTTTCAAAATTGACATTTTAAATTCTAAAAGAAATGTCTTATTCCTCCACTTCCAATACAGAAGATAACTTGAAAATGTTTTGAAATGTTGCTGGGTTGTGAATAATTTAAATGGTTATAAACATCTTTAATAGAATTTTGTTGGTGTTTTTTATCTTTTAAGGGATATTTGAATTATAACAAAGAAAATTTTAGTGTGATGGATAAGTTTAAATATTTAATTACTGTTTGGCTATAGGAGTAAGAATTGCTAATAACCATATGTGATAAAAACATAAAAAGGAATGTTCATTACAAAGAATAAATAGTCTAAATACAAATAGTTTATTAAACTACTAAATTAATAATTAATGAATATCAAATAATTAAAAATAACAAAAAGGAAACAAAATGGATCTTGAAAGGCTTGGAAAGAGAATAGAAAAGGTTAAAAGGAAATGGAAGTTACGATAGGTGGAGTTTTCTGAACCATAAGAGAGGTATATTTAAAGATGTCTTAAGCATGTGAAGAAGGTATAAGTAAGTTATAAAAATATGCATATAAGTGTATATGTGTATGCATTTAGAACTATAAATCAAAAGAAGTTATGATTCTTTTTGAGAGTGTGAAACAGATTTGAAATGGTCATGTTTAAAAAAGACTAAATTCCAGCATCATGAAAGTGAGTACATTCCTGACTTGTTGAGTTCTCATGAAATAATCAAGTGTTTGGTTTCAGAATAAAGGCTGAAACCTGAAAATTCTATTCTAATATTTTCAGTTTTCAATTAGAAACTGCAGAAAGAAAATTTTGTTTACTTGTTTCTTTTTAGAGGTCAGTCTGTGATCAGTGGAAAAAAAGAGAGACAAATATATGTATCAGGAGTTAAGGATTTATAAGTTCAGATTTACTTGGATTTAATAAAAAATTTAGTACTGAAAAGAAAAGGAACAGGACTACCTAAATTAAGAAATTAGATAGTCATATTTATAGACAGATTTTCTATGCATTACTAAAAATCTATTATATTAATTTAAGAATTTAAATTTTTAAAATGCTTAATTGTGATCATGACATTTTGAGTGTTCTAAAGAAATATTAGTCAATAATTATATCAGCTATGTTTAGTATTAAGGATAAAGATTCTTATAAACTAAATATTTGAGAGTTTAAAATCATTGTTAACAAACAGAATAAATTAAGAAAATTTAAGAAAACTAAATCTCTTTTAAGTATTATTATTGATTATTGTAAGTATAGAAGTTAATTTGAAGATTTTAATATGGGATTATTTCTAGTGATAAAGTTAAGACAAAGAGGAATGTATTGAGTAATCTTAAAGTCTTGGTGAACTTTGTCATTGAGTGTTTTCTCTCCATTTTAAACAAACAGATGTTTCCTTTTATAAACATCTTTTGACTCAAGAAAAGTGGTACTTAGATACTTTGTGATAATTAGAGGTTTATTGTGTGTGGAGAACTTTTTGGGATTTATTTATGATATTTAAAGATGAATTTATACCAATTTAAACTTGATAAATTCCAACTTTAAAGATTTATTTTTATTTTAAGATTGAAATAAGAAAGAGATGTCTATCACTTTACAAGTTCACAATTAATGTATTTCATGAAGGTTTTGTGATTGTTCTTGTAACATCAGGAATATTTATTGCTGCTTTTTAAAAGAGAAACATTATCAGAAAAAGACTAGCATGTAAAACTTTTATATATGATTTTGTATAAGGCCTACTAAATTTTCGAATCTATAACCTAATTTTTTCCCAATAATATAATGATAATATTGCCTAGAGTTTACATAGAAAATTGGAAGTTGTCATTGTGATACTAAATCAATTAGCCATTGGGTTAATATTCAAAGCATTTACAATTACTGTAATAATTGCAAGTAGAAAAGATTTTACTGTTTTGTTCTAACTTTGTTGCCATTTCATGGCATAAATAAGGCTTATACTGTATTTTGAAATTTTCATATATATAAGATTAAATTCCTGAAGAATCTAATTCTCTTTTTGAGAGTGATATGAGTATATTTGGATAGAAGTTAAAAAAACTTATGAAACAAAATGTAAAATCCATTAAGATAAGCTTAAAGTTAAGAAAATCTCTGTTGCTTTGTTTTGCTTTAAGAAAATAAGTTTTCGGGGTGGCTAGGTGGTGTAGTGGATGAAGCACCAGCCTTGGAGTCAGGAGTACCTTGGTTCAAATCTGGTCTCAAACACTTAATAATTACCTAGCTGTGTGGCCTTGGGCAAGCCACTTAACCCCATTTGCCTTGCAAAAACCTAAAAAAAAAAGAAAAAAAAAGAAAATAAGTTTTCAGAATAAATCATAATATTTAGTGAGGGTAATAATTTATATATCATTTTATTTAGAATCTAATTTATTTTATATTGTTTATTACATCTGAAATTTGAAACCTGTAAAACTATATTCAAATTATTTGAAAGTCACATAAAGATGTAATGATTGTTTTTAAAAAAATTCCAGAAGCAAAGGTTTCTTGCTTATGTTTATTTGAACATGGATAAAATAATTTGCGATGCTTTTATGTAGTATCAATGTGAGATTATAATTAATATTTGATCCTTGTGAGCTAAACTCACCTGAAATTCTGATTGTTTGAAATTTGCTGTTTGAGATCTTATGGGACTGTTGAATGGACATTATTCTGTCTGACTCCAGGTATGATCAGCAAAGGAAATGCTTTGGAACCAATGTCCTTTTGATGCCCGTAATCTATTTTTTTTTTTAATATGATACTGCAGGTGACAGGCTTGGAACAAGGATAAAAGAATGGCTGTTCAGCACATTCTGAGGTTGTTCTTTTTTGACTTAATTTCCCAAATGAGGCATTATGGAAATGTCTCACCTGGCAGAGTTAAAGTCTGGTTGAAGGCATTTGGCCATCTATATGACCTCTGTCTGGAAACTGATATTTATTTTATTTTTTTAAATTTATTTTTATTAAAGATATTATTTGAGTTTTACAATTTTCCCCCCATCTTACTCCCCCCCCCCCAGAAAGCAATCTGTCGGTCTTTGTTTCCATGTTGTACCTTGATCCAAATTGGATGTGATGAGAGAGAAATCATATCCTTGAACAAGAGACAAGAAGCCTAAGACGTAACAAGATCAGACAATAAGACATCTGTTTTTTTTCTAAGTTAAAGGGAATAGTCCTTGAACTTTGTTCAAACTCCACATCTCCACATCTCCACATCTCCACATACAGGTGGCACTCTCCTTTGCAGACAGCCCAAAATTGTTCCTGATTGTTGCACTGGTGGAATGAGCTAGTCCTTCAAGGTTGATCATCACTCCCATGTTGCTGTTAGGGTGTACAGTGTTTTTCCGGTTCTGCTCATCTCACTCAGCATCAGTTCATGCAAATCCCTCAAGGCTTCCCTGAAATCCTGTTCCTCCTGGTTTTAATAGAATGGAAACTGATATTTAAAATAAGTGAAGGATTTTTCCTTTTCTTATGTCCCTGATACTTATGATAAATTTTTATAATCATGTCAGATGACTAATATTAAAATCAAGTATAAAAATTTATGTCATGTTCTAATACTCAACTAGTTTTCGCATCTGTTGTCAGTCATATGTTGCTGTAGTCTATTTTAAAATATTTTAAATAGAAACTACATTTTTCAGTTAAGGATTTTTTATTCATTTTAAAAATATTAGCAAAAAGGGTAAAACCTTTTATTTGTAAGTCACTTATTGGATACTCTCTGTTGTAAAATGATTATCAAAGATATGTTACAAACTTAAAATTAATTTAGTAGTTCTTTAAAGAATTCACTTTTGCAGTGTAATCCTCATTTTTATGAAAGTTTATTTTGTTGAATAGCATAGCACCCTTCAAATGGGGAAATGAATGATTAAAAGGAATAAGATAATGTCAAAAAGAAAACTAGGTTAATTTTTATTTGAAACTAATTTTTCTGTGTATATCAACAGGGCAGCAGGCTGGACAAAATGGAAACTGTCAAGATCTAAGAGATTCCAGAGTTTTATTTCCTAGCGATGAAAATATGAATTTTGTTTAAAAGTTGGGTTAAGAAGTTCTACTAAAAAGGAAGATCTTTGCAAGTAACCTGTACTGAAGAGAACCTCTGGAACAATATCAGAAACCAGAGAATTGCATCAAAAGGACTCCAGGAGACATAGACCTGGATTCTTCTTTGCTGTTGTGCATTTATTTGTATGGGCTATTTAATCAAAGGGGACTGTCCCCCTTTTGATTCTGTAATTCCCCTCCCTCCCAGGCCCATTGACAGACCTCATGATTGTTGCCTGTGCATTCTTCTAGCCATTCTAGGTCTATATGATATGCTATCTCTCCTTCCAATATGTCCCTCATCCTTTTTATCCAACTCTTTAGTTATAGTTTATACAACTCTTTATGTCAGCTATGATCAAAATGGGGGAAAATGTTAAATTTAATAATTTCTCAAAACTATTTTCTTGGTAAAAATATTGATTTCTTTAGAAAAATACTCAGTCTTCACATAATATTTATCTTGACAACTTCATAAGAAATTAAGACTCCTAGGTATATTTCCCCTATGCTAATTACAAACTCAGGAGAACAATGATCATGACACTGAGAGACTTGTCCTGCTAGGAAAAGACAACAAAAGATTGGATAATATTGTACAAGGATGATAATCTTTGAGGAGCAGTTTGGGCAACTTAATATTGTGCAATCTTCATGGTCAGGATACAAAGGATGTTAATTTTCCCTATTCTCTGTTTTTGCATAAAAGTTCAAGTCTTTCCCAGTTCAGGTGTGGTCATTGCCTCAATGACCTATAGGTTAGAGACGAGATCTTAGAGAATAAAACTTAAGAAGGTCAAATCTATGTTTTCTGTCATTTTAACCCTATATTTTTAAGATTTTTAGTTTTAGGGTTCACATAGCTGACAATGACACAAGGTATTGTGGAGGGAGTAGTCTAGGAGTTTGTAGTTGGAATATCAGATAATCAGTCTGATGGACAGAAGAGATCCACACACACCCTAGAGGAAGTAGACACCCTACTTGTCCACAATGATGAAACCACTTCCTTGGTGACAAGTATAGCACCATCTGGTGGACAAAATATATGCATACACATCCATTCATAGATACAAACATACTTAATCACTCTTGATTAAGTTGACAGCCTATTTTCTATAGGTTTACATAAAGGATAAAGCAATTACTTACAGAAGAGCAATGTCCCAAGCATACTGCATTGTCACAAACATGGTAGACATTCTAATCAGGCCCTTTCCAATGATTTACAAATCCCCTATCAATCTGACCTCTCAAATCCTATACTTCTTCAATGACTTAATGATTTCCTTCTTCCTATGACTTAAAAATTCTCTGTCTTGAACACTCAAATCCCATACTTTTTTTTAATGACTTAATGACTTCATTCTTCATCAAACTGCATTCCACTTTCTCCATGTACTAGCAAAGTCACTCTTTCAACCTGTCAAGGGGACTTTAGGCTTATACATACAAAAAAGAACTTACTATGGTCAGGGAACTAAGCAATCCTCCCCTTTGGTAATCTGCCTGAAAAAAAGACAGTGGAAGTGCTTCTTGAATGGAAGTCACACAGTTTGAGTACAAAGGAAAGGAAGAAGTGAGTGCAAATCTGGAATAAGGTTTAGAAGAGAGAGTAGAGAGAACTCCAGAAGGTCATCTAAGGTCAGTATAGCAGAGCAGGGCTGAGATAATTGAGAAAAAAGGAACAAAACTATGCAATGGATATCTCAGAGGCATGTTGGGTATGGATATCTTGGGAATATAGCACTTCCTGGAAGAGAGAATCCAGCAGGAAACAGAAGTCAACAACTGAGGAAGCCCAGACACCAACTTTCAGAAATCCAGAAAGTTCCTCAATTGATAAATGGTAAAAGGATAGTAACAGACAGTTTTCAGATGAAGAAATCAAAACTGTCTATAGTCATATGAAAAAATCACTATTGATTAGAGAAATAAAAATTAAAACATCTTACCTTACACTTATCAAATACAGAAAAGGAAAATGATAGATGTTGGAGAAAATGTGGGAAAACTGGGACACTAATGCATTATTAATGGAATTGTGAACTGATCAAACCATTCTGGAGGGCAATTTGGAAGTATGCCCAAAGGGCAATCCAACTGTACATATTCTTTAATTCAACAATACCACTTCTAGATCATCATTGCCCATTATGGGAGCAATGACCTAAGAAAGGATGGATGTGTACAAAAATAGCTACAGCAGCTCTTTTTATAGTGGTAAAAATTAGAAATTGAGGGAATGCCCATCAATTGGGGAATGATTGAATAAGTTTGTAGAATATGAATGTAAAGAAATATTATGGTGCTAAAAGAAATGATGAACAGGTAAATTTCAGAAAAATCTGGAAAGACTTACATAAACATGCTGAAAGTAGTGAGCAGAGCCAGGAGAACACTGAACACAGTAACAGTAACACTATGTGATAATCAGCTATGATTGATTTAAACTTGTCTCAAAAATACAATGATGTAAGACAATTTCAAAGGATTCATAATGAAAAATGCTATCCACATCCAGAGAAAGAAGTAATGGAATCTGAATGCAAATTGAAGTACACTAATTTTACTTTTTTTGTGTGGTTTTATTCTTTTATTCTGTTTCTTCTTTCACATCATGACTTATTTGGGAATATGTTTTATATTACTGCATATATATAACTGGTATCAGATTAACTCTCATCTTAGGGGAGGGAAAGGGGAGGGGAGGAAGGAAGAAAAATTTGGATCTCAAAATATTTCAAAAATGAAAATTGAAAATTGTCTTTACATATAAATGGAAAAAGTACTATTAAAACAAAACAAAACAAAACAAAACAAAACAAAACAAAAGTCTAGAGGGGAGAAGTGTATCCAGGAGGAAAAGGTGATCATTAGTATGAAATGCTTCTGAGAGGTCAAGAAAAATGAGGATTGAGAAAAGTTCATTAGAAATGGCTAGTAAGAGATCACTAACAACTTTGGAGAGAGATTAGTTTCAATGAAATGATGAAATTGTCAACCAGACTGCAGAGAATTTAGAAGAGAATGGGAGGCAAGGAAGTAGAAGTATTCAATGAATTTTAGCTGAGGAAGAGAGATGCTAGTCAATAGCTTTTGGAGACAGAAGAAACTGAGTTATCTTTAAGGATGAAGGAGCCACTGGTGTGTTTGTTTGTAGGTGCAGTGAAATAGCCAATAGATTGAAAATTAGCAAAAAAGTGTCAAAGACAGAAGGGGAAAATTTTTGGAGAAGACAGGAGAGAATAGGATCAAAGGTGCTTATAGAAGTTGACAAGGAGAAAGATCAATTCTATGAGAGATAGAAGTGACAAACACAATAATGAGAGTAGTTATTAAAGAGTATGAGATGAGAAAGAGAAAAGAGGGAGACAAATGTTGAGATTAATTCAGCATTTGGGTTTGGCAAGGCATAACTGAGGGAAGGGATTCAAAGGTAAAGGATAATGTAGAGTGAATAGATTTACTAATGGCACAAGACTGCTAAGGAAGGATAATGTGCCCATTATGGGGGCAATGACCTAGGAAAGCATTGAGGAATGTGGAGATTGGTAGTCGTAATAAGGATGAAAAACAATTTGGGAAATTATAAGATCACAGAGAAAGGTGGAATGATAAAACATTATTAGATAAAGAAATTTGGGGTTCATGAACATGAAAGTGAAATATTTGTGGGTGATGGCAAGATCAAGGAATAGATAACAGGAACTAATAGAATGAGGGCAAATAGATATTGGCATCTCTTGCAAGGTAGGCAGGAGTTAGGGTGGAGAGAGAAAGTTGAAGCCAGACACTGAAATCAGTGGTCTAGGCGTCAATAGATAACAGCTGATAACATGTGGGTTGGGTGATAAATTAAAGTAACTTAAACAACAAAGGAGGAGATGTTGCTGAATGATAATGATAGAAGGAGAATGTGGAAATAGCAGTGAGGAGTAAGAAAAATTCTGACTTCCCCACTTCAGTCAGTGAGTTGGGGAGCAGAGTAGCTCAGAGAAAGAGTTGGCATTACTGGAGGGTAGCTAGGGATGCAGTGCCATAAAGGGGGAGCTGAGTCTTGTCAGAAGATTGAAAGAGTGAGAAAGGAAGAGATTTAAAATGAAAATTTGTTAATTATGGAGCAATTATTCTAGAAAGCATAAGGAAAGCATTAGGAAGACTGAGAATGGGATACTGAAGGGTAGGATGAAGGTAGATGGTAATAGGACAGTAGGGATTCAGTAATACTGGGTATGAGGAAGGAGAAAGGGGGTAGGAATAGTCTAACCACTGAGGAATAAGACTAGGCAACATTTAAGGTGATGAGAGGTTTCCACTGGGGGAGGAAGTTGATTAAACTGTTCTAGGTCCCTGAAAGGGTCAAGAGGTGCTTTGTGTCTTGTGAAGTTTTAGAAACTAGGCTTAAAGTAGGCAGGAGTAAGAGGAGATATGGACCTGGGCTTCGGAGAGAAGAATCTATAGTTGGCGTGGCATAGGCTAAAGACAAGTTGTATTAGGAGAAAGGACAGAGTTTTGTGGTCTCCCACCTCATGTTTGGTGCTGAAGAGGCCTCATTTGCCATCAAAAGCTGGTCTTGGGATATGTGAGTTGAACCTTGGAGGTTGGAGGGGCCTGGGTTGTTGCTAGAAGCTTGTCTAGTTGTTCTCCAAACATGGCATCCCATTTCTCACCACTATGCCTTTGTTTTTTTGTTTTTTAGGTTTTTTTTTTTTTTTTGCAAGGCAAATGGGGTTAAGCAGCTTGCCCAAGGCCATACAGCTAGGTAATTATTAAGTGTCTGAGACCAGATTTGAACCCAGGTACTCCTGACTCCAGGGCCAGTGCTCTATCCACTGTGCCACCTAGCCGCCCCTCTACTATGCCTTTGTACTATTCCCTGTCCTTAAAAATGTGTTCCCTACTTATCTATACTACCTTAGAGTATAGTTTCATCATTTTCTCCATCTTCACCTAGTCATATGTGACTAAGAGCAAAGATGGGAGTAATTCAAGACTGAGACTTAGTGGAACATGATTTGTGACAATTAAAATACCAAAAGACTTAAGAGAAGAGGACAGGGTAGAGTTGAACTGGTTCAGATTATGAAACAACAGATTATGAGCAGATAAGGGAATGTGGGAGTTCATTAACACAGGTTGAAATACTTGTGGGGTGAAGGCAAAATGGAGTGTGAGACATCTGTGTGTAACTGAGTGTGTGATTTAGAGCTGGAAGGGACTTTAGAGGTTGAGTTTCATCTCCCTACACCCCCATTGTGCAGATGAAAAAGCTGAGCAATAGAGAAATTAAGTGACTTGCCCTAGATCACCCAGCTCCTTAGTGTAACAGTCAGAATTTGAATTCAGGGTTTTCTGATTCCAATTCTAGTGCCTTATCCACTCCGCCATGATGTCTCTTCAAATGACATCACTTAGGTCAAGGTTGTTGTTGTTCAATTGTGTCTTCCTGATTTCAGACCAGCACTCTACCCACTGCCATCTAGGTCCTCTCTGGGCCAAGGTACTATTATCTAATCCATTTGCATTTCTAAACTCGAAGCACCTTTTGCCTGGATAGAAACAGATAAGTGGTGGGGGAGGAGGAGATAAGCTCTGTTGTATGTGAGGGTGTCTGGGTAGAGTAAATCTTAACCTAAATCAGAAAAGCAAATGTGTGTAGCCCCCTCCCCTCCCATTCCCATGTAGAGTTCCATTCAAGTAATAAATAGGCTTGGCTTCTAAGATCAGTCCTTTTAAAAGACTATAAACAGCTGGGCTGGTGACTAGGGTAGTAGCACACCATCTGGTGGGCAAAATAATAAATATTCTTAATTGTTGATTTGTGGTAAAATGATCATCCCTTTTCTGTACACTTACAGAAGGCACAGCATGAGCTGGTGTAGGCTGCTGAAGCACCTCAAGTACCTCCTGTGATAGCCACAAAATGTACAAATAGCTTATTTTGTGTGTGTGTGTGTGTGTGTGTTTGTGTATATTTGTGTGTTAGGATGACCAAAGAGGAATTACTAGAATTTCCTTTTCTAAGACACTCAGGTTCTCTTATTGTGAGAAACTCCCAGGATTACATTTCTCAGAAGGTTTTTGCCTGGTCATAAAATGATGACATCACCAAGCAGAAACTGATGGGTGTGGAGCTTTCGGAGAGGCACAGTTTAAATAGCAGAACTGCCAGAACAGTAGTGAAGAGATTTAAAAAAGCAAGCTTTGGGGGAGATATGGTCTCACCAAACCTAGAATCTTGGAAGGATTCTGATGTTCCCAGAAATAAGGTGAAAGGTTCCACATATGTTCAACCTTCTTAGAGAGACTCCCTCAGATCTCTATAAGGCAGATAACAATGAACCCTTAGCTTTTACTACTGGGATCATACATTCTGAAAAAACACAAATAGTTTCTTAGCTATGCTTGGGAGAATAGTGGTCAACTGCTCATGCCACCACCCTATGGTGTATTAAGGTGTTGCATGTGTGTGGAGGGGCAGTTTTTTGCTATTTCGCTTAGGTGTGTCCTCTGGAGTCTGTCTAGATGTATCTCCCTTTGGAGGCAAGAATAGATATCTCTGGTGTCTCTTCTCCCTTCAACTTTTTTCCAAAGGAGTCTTTAATTCCTGACAGGAGAGGAAGCAAAAGTTTGGGGGCAGAGGCAGGCCACTGCTGTCCTTACAGAGAGTAGGTTCAGTGCTGGGATTATATTTATTTGCTCCCTTATATATTATTTGTTTAGGAGAAGTAATTGTTAGGACCAAACTCAACTCCTGATCACTACCCCTTAACAGGGAGAAAGTCCCCTGAGCTATATATCCAAAGCTGGATTCCCTTCCCATTAAATGTCAGTTCCACAATGGTAATGAATAGCAAATAAACCAATTAACTCAACAATAGAAAAATAGAAATCAGAGAATTTATTACTCAATAATATAAGAATACATAGATACATATATATTACATATGAGTCAGTACAGAGTGAATGAGCTCTCTCATCAGTATTGGGGGAGCCTCAGATCTCACCCAAAGGGAAATTCTCTGAATTCTCTAGTGTAACAAGGTGGGGAAAAGGACATTATAGAGATTTCCAGCTTATGCTTACTACTTCCCAGAATCTTTCTTCCCCTTCAGAGAACTGAAGAAATTCTTAAATGCAAGTTTTTTTTTTCAAGTCTGAAAGCCAGAAGATTTCTCTTTTCTCAACCTTTCACACACAGTACAACTATTTCATTTTACAGATTAAGAAATTGAGTCTCAGGGAGATTAAATGGTTTGCCCTTGTGAGATACACTTCATCCCTAGCCAGAAATTTAAATCCTACTTTGTAGCACCATAGTGTTAATCCATTAATCACTTAATAAGCTCACCCAAATCTCAAACATTTTAGGAGATTTTTTGGGAAGTCTAATTCCTTTTGAAAAATTGGAAATACTTTATTATTAGAATTTTTAAAAATTCCTTTTTCTGAATTTGAAAAATGGCAATAAACATGAATATTTTTATATACTAAGATCAGAAAAACAATATTGTGTTTCACTGAATACAGTTTTTTCAAAAATTGGAAACATTTGTCATAATGACATTTGGTTTTAGTTTGAATAAACCATTTAAAATTAAGTGCTTCTACACTGCTGTCTACCCTTTCATGATAGATATTTCTACAATCTGTACAAGGGTTTATATACAACTACATCCTGTTCCAAGTCACCATCACCATTCTCAGGCACTAAAACAAGCAGCCTAGTACAGCTTTGTTGCCAAAAAGAAAAAAAACATTTTTAATTCTAAGATTTGTAAATAGCTGGAAAGTCCATCCAAGGTACAATCATAAGAGAAAGAAAAACTTTTCGGAGCATTTTATGCTGAAGGGGTTTATATGGTATGGATTAAAGAGTTCTGGATGTGGAGTCAGAAGACACCTGGTTTTAAATTTTGCCTCTGGCAATTTTTAGCTGTGTGTCCCTAAGCAAGTCACTTAATCTCTCTGAGCCTGTTTCCTCATATGTATTATAGGGATGATGATACTCCTATTACTGGCCCCACAGGGTTGTTTTGATTAAAGCAATTTATAAAGTGTTAAAGAGATTAGAATGTTGTTGTTATCCTAAATGTTATAATGAGACTCACAAATGGCAGCATAAGGCAAAGGAAGAGATCTTGAAAAGTGGAGTTTTGGGATCCTGAAATTGGATTGAAGGATCAGCTTTCTATTGGAGACTCCTTAAGGGTAGAATCCCTAAGATCCCAGCTAGCCGATCCCTTAGGGCACCTCTGGAACATAATTATTTGAGCTAAAATTGGTATTTTTCAAAATACCTTGTCCAAGAAGCATTAAAAGTTCATTATAGGTTATAGGGACCTTGGATCATCGGCATGGGGAAGAGGAGTTTGGAGATAGTGGAAACAAATACTTCTCACAATTGCATCATAGATTTAGAGTTGGAAGGAGTCTCAGAGATCATCTAAACAGATGAGAAAGCTGAGACCTGGGAAGATTAGCCCAAGGTTTGGGATTTGTGCTCCTGAGGCACTGCTCTATTTACTGTCAAATTCAATAAACATTCTGTTGAAAAACAAAAATATTTTCTTATTTCTTATTTAATTTTTGGATTGTTAGTTTGGCCAAAATCAACAAACAAAAACACTATGTAAATAACAGAAAAAAGTATAAGAAACCATGAATTTCTATTATGCACAACTTATCCTTTCATATTAAATTAAAGAGAGTAATTCTAAACCTGCCCTGCTTGGCCATGTCCTCTTCTGAACTTCCGCCTGCTCTCTGCTTGGTATTTTTAAAATGCTCTATTGACATTCTTTTCTTTTTTTGGGCATCATTGCTACTTCCCACACTCTTATAACTCTGTCTTGTAAAAAAAAGTAACCAGAAATAACCATAGTGAAACAAAATAAATCTTAGAGCTGGTGGTGTCTGAAACTCTACATCTCCTTGTGCATCTCTAGTTTATCATCTCTCTACTAAAAGGTAGAAAATATGACTCAGTATCACTTTTCTCATTGGTCATTGTATTGATTAGAACTATTAAGCCTTTCAAAGTGATCTTCCTTTACAGTATTCCAGTCATATTATAAATCATTCTGGTTTTGCTTACTTCATTCTGCAGAAGCTCATAAGTCTCAGGTTTCCAGAATCCATCTCTTTTGTTATTTCTTACAGCACAATAATAGTTCACTAGTAATCATATACCATAATTTGTTCAGTCATAGCTCGATTGATTTGTTTTCAGTTGTATAATAAAAAATAACTTTGCTATAAACATTTTTGAAATATGAGTCCTTTGAACTTTTGGTGGCATATGCCTAATAGTGATATCTATCACTGAGTCAAAGGTTATGCATAGTTTCAAGACTTTTCCAGATATAGATTTTTTGGTATTTTTTTGGCAAGGCAATTGAGGTTAAGTGATTTGCCCAGGGTCACACAACTAATAAGTATCAAGAATCTGAGACTGCATTTGAACTCAGGTCCTCCTGATTCCAGGGCCAGTGCTCTATTCACTGCAGCATCTAGCTTCCCCTTCAACATTCCATTTTCTGTCACAGTGCCCCATAGAGTTATTCCGATCCCACTTCTACCCCTTAGACTATCTAGCTCTCTTCAAAGTTGAGCTCAGACACTGTCTCTTGCATGAAAACTTTGTAGATTCCCCAGTTTTTGTGTCTTATCTCCTCTAATTATCTTGTATTTACTTTTGTAGTGGGAATTTGAAGGATTCCCAGATTTCATAACATGAAGACAAACTTGCTTCTGGGAGAAAATATTCTCCTCCTATCACATGGGTTGGCAGTATCCTCCTTCAATTAGTAACAATAGGCTACCTTTAAAAACTTCCAGCCTGGGACAGTCTAGTTTTCTCCTGGCTGAGTTCAGATGCTGTGCATCCCTAATGGTTCATCCACAGTTTGGGCACAATGCACTGGATTGGGAAGGAGGAATAGCTTTTCCTTTTAGGTCCCATGGTTTGGGGGTACTTTTTTTTCTACTTTAGTCTTTCTTCTCAATTTTAGGTGTAGGCACTAATCCATACCAGCTCAGGAGTTCAAACCTTGGGGTCAAGATTTCATGCAGTCAACTGGTAGAATCCCTAAGCTGATCCCTTATGGCATCTCCAAAACATAATTATTTGAGCTAAAATTGGTATTTTTCAAAATACCTTGTCTAAGAAATAGGGAATTCCTAAGAAGCCAGAGTGCTTGAGACTTGAATTTAAGGGGAATTTTAGAAGTGCAACTTAGGAACTGAGTTACCTAATATTCTTCCCCTTCTCAGAGAATGAGGTGGTATATATCGAGCATTATGTCCCACATGTGGGGATATGTTTGTATATTTGCTAATATACCTTTGAAGTAAATGTTCTTTTGTAAAGGTTAATCTGACTGTTGGTGGCTAAGTATAACTGGGGTACAGGGGACCTATCCGCTATAACTGAGGGAATATCATCAGTAGGCCTGGAGTCAGTGGCAGAGAGCTTAGATATTCCCAAACTCTCTTAAAAGTTCCAGAGACTCCTAGGGGAGATGTGAAATGTTACATACTTGACCTTCAGGCATGGTTGTATTCATTCAGGGTGTTTTTTTACGCTTTGTAAATATTTGGTATCTATTTATACATTTATGTGTTAGTTCTCTGATAGAGTATAAATTCCTTGAGGGCAGAAACTTTTACATTTTAATATATCCCTAGCACCTGGAACAACACAATCAATCAATTATTAAGCATTTATTATCCATTTTCTATGTATTTGGAAGGAGAGCTAGGTAGAGAAGATTCTGGGATCTTTCTGCAATTAAAAAAAATTTGCCAAGGATTATCTTGATTTCTTGTGACACAGAAATTATACAATAAAAGGAGAGTGACTTTTATTTACACATCTCTTCTTTTGGAACTTTTTTTTTTTTAGATTTTTCAAGACAATGGGGTTAAGTGGCTTGCCCAAGGCCACACGGCTAGGTAATTATTAAGTGTCTGAGGTCAGATTTGAACCCAGGAACTCCTGACTCCAAGGCCAATGCTCTATCCACTGCGCCACCCAGCTGCCCCTCACTGTGCCACCTAGGCGCCCTTCTTTTGGAACTTCTAATCAGATTCAAGAGACCTTGTCTTAGACCCTGGAGAGTTTCAAAAGGGAAGTTGTTGGTGTTCAGACATACCCCACTCTTTGTGACCTCATGTAAGGTTTTCCTGGCAAAGATACTGGAATGGTTTGCTGTATCTTTCTCCAGTTCATTTTACAGAGAGGAAGCCAAATCAGCAGGGTTAAATGACTTGCCCAGGATCACACAGCTAGTAAGTGTCTGAGGCTAAATTTAAATATAATATTTTCCTGATTCCAGGCCCAGTGCTCTATGTATTTTGCCACCTAGCTGCCCTCAGAAGGTAGGGATAGAATTAAATTGACCCCATTGCCTGAATTGCAGGTGACACTTGCTGATCAGTAAGCCCAGAGTCAAATCACAGAAAAGGGGCATAAAATGGATTGTTAAATTAAATATAAAAATTCAGACTATTGAATGCATTAGAAAGGACCAGAATAATTATTGACTACACTTTCCAGGTGACTTTTTTATTAAAGATTTTGAGTTTTACAATTTTTCCCTAATCTTACTTCCTTCCCCCCATCCCCTCATGGAAAGCAATCTGTCAGTCTTTATTTTGTTTCCATGTTGTACATTGATCCGAATTGAGTGTGATGAGAGAGAAATCACATCATTAAGGAAGAAACAAAAAGTATAAGAGATAACAAGATCAGACAATAAGATATCTGTTTTCCCCCCTAAATTAAAGGGAATAGTCCTTGAACTTTGTCCAAACTCCATGGCTCTTTATCTGGATACAGATGGTGTTTTCCACCGCAGACAGCCCAAAATTGTCCCTGATTGTTGCACTGATGGAATGAGCAAGTCCATCAAGGTTGAACATCATGTTGCTGTTAGGTGTACAGTGTTTTTCTGGTTCTGCTCATCTCACTCAGCATCAGTTCATGCAGGCTTCCCTGAATTCCTATCCCTCCTGGTTTCTAATAGAACAATAGTGTTCCATGACATACATATACCACAGTTTGATAAGCCATTCCCCAACTGAAGGACATTCACTCGACTTCCAATTCTTTGCCACCACAAACAAGGCTGCTATGAATATTTTTTGTACAAGTCATGTTTTTACCCTTTTTCATCATCTCTTCAGGGTATAGACCTAGTAGTGGTATTGCTGGATCAAAAGGTATGCACATTTTTGTTGCCCTTTGGGCATAGTTCCAAATTTCTCTCCAGAAAGGTTGGATGAGTTCACAGCTCCACCAACAATGTAATAGTGTCCCAGATTTCTCACAACCCTTCCAACAGTGATCATTATCATTTCTGGTCATATTGGCCAATCTGAGAGGTGTGAGGTGATACCTCAGAGAAGCTTTAATTTGCATTTCTCTAATAACTAATGATCCAGGTGATTTTTAAGAGTAAATACAGTTAGGGGCAGCTAGGTGGCACAGTGAATAGAGCACCAGCCCTGGAGTCAAGGTCCTGAGTTCAAATCCAACCTCAGACACTAATTACCTAGCTGTGTGACTTTGGGCAGGTCACTTAATCCCATTGCCTTTCAAAAAAACTAAAAAAAAAAGTAAATACAGTCAATCCTGAGGCAGCTGGGTGGTGAAATGGATAGAGTATCATCCCTGGAGTGAGGAGGACCTGAGTTCAAATTTAATCTCAAACACCTGCTACTTGTTTAGCTGTGTGATCTTAGGCAAGTCACTTAACCTCATTGCCTAATAAAAATCTCTCCCCCCCCAATCTGACAGAAGTCAGACTCAAGGAGAATTCTAGTTCCTGACAACAAGCCCCAAAAGAGCTAGAGAAAGGGGTGACCCATGAAAAGCCTCAGTTTTCTAGAAGAGCAGGAATGCAGGAAGATGCAGTGGCCACCATAGAAAGGAGTTAGAACTCTGGGAGCCAGCTGTATTTATTGGGTATGAGCCCAATATGTATCTGAACAGATGAACCCCTCTGAATACACAGAGACCCCCCAAAGGGCTATTTCCTTTCTCCCTTTGAATGCCCTCAAGTAAGTCCAAAAGCTTTCCTTCTGGGAAAGGTAAAATCTGTCTCCCTTTATGTGTTTTAGATGTTAGATCTGTCTTTATAAACAATGTTAACTTCATATTTTGGTGAGCTTAGGTGAACTGATTGGAAAGCAATTGAGGAGAGGTAATGGAGGTGAAAGTACTCCTAGAGAAGAAAGGGAAACATTTAGATGTTTTGCCATTCTAGGGATAGAGCTTTGAAGTCAGTCTAGAAGCATTTATTAAGACCTGTTATGTGCTAAGCCTTGAGGATACAAAGAAAAGTAAAAGTTGGTCCCAGCCCTTTAGGAGTTTACAAATATAATGAGGTAAAACAACAAGCAAGTATATTTAAAAAGCTGTCTGTAGGATAGATGAGTTATAATTAAGCGAGGAGGCAGTAGAATGAAGAAGGGTGGAAAAGTGTAAGATGGAAGAAAAAAGACTTTTGAATACTTTGTTGTAACTTCTCTGGGCAGAGGAGTGTTTATCTTGGGAAATCTATGTAGGTAATAAGTCATTTGTAGAATAGAGACTGAATAACTCTAATCCCCATCCTATCCCTCCTCTTCTTAGACAGATTTGAAACAATTCTATCCCATTTTAGCTCTGATATTTTAATCAATCAATCAAAAGACTATATAAAGGCTAACTATAAAACGTCTCTGAAGGCTCTTGGATGAAGTAGAAATGATACTGGAGAACAAATTTATTACAATAGACTCTTCCACTTTCTAACAGTTCAGAAGCCATTCAGTTAATAAAACACTAGGAATCAGTCAAATCCACCAGGCTACAGTTTGCAGACTCTGAATTTTTCCTTCATTGAAGATTGTTTTTTTTTTTTTTTACTCCTGTGGCACCTTATCTGTTTTCCATGATCTTTCGGAATCATCCTCTTAGTCCCTCATGCTAGCTACATAGAAGTCATTCTGGATTCCTCAATATCTCTTACCCTCCCTCCATAGCCATGCTGTTGCCAAGGCAACATCATTCTTTCCTTTTCTTTTCTAACACTGCCATCACTCTAGTGCAGACCCTCATCACTTTACATTTGGATTGTTGCTAGCCTGTTGGTAGAACTGCTTATCTCAACTCTCTTCCCCACTCCAATTCATCCTCTATTCAGCCACCAAAGTGATTTTCTTAAAGAATAGGTCTGACCATATGACCAGAAAGGACAATGATCAATGTTGGAAGGGATATGGGGAATCTGGGACATTGACACATTGTTGGTAGAGCTGTGAACTCATCCAATTTTTTTGGAGAGCAATTTGGAATTATGTCCAAAGGGCAACAAAATGTGCATTACCTTTAATTAAAAAGAGTTATCTTATTATGTAATTTTGCTATCTCCTATATTTTATTTTTCTTTCTTAAGGATATGATTTCTTTCTCATCACATTCAACTTAGATCAATGTATACCATGGAAACAATGTAAAGACCAACAGAGTGCCTTCTATGGGGAGTGGGGGGAGGGAAGCAAGATTAGGGGAAAAAATTGTAAAATTCTAAATAAAATCTTTCTTTTACAAAAAAAAAAAGAGAATAGGTCTGACCATGTCACCCCTATCTTCCCTATTGCCTCTAAGTTCAAACACAAAATTCTTTGTTTGACAATGAGAGTCCTTCATAACCTAGCTCCCTCTTATGTTTTCTGACTTCTTTATACCTTACTACCCACCACATATTCTGATCTAGTATTACTGGTCCTCTTAGCTTTTCTACAACCTCATCCTTCTCTTATTTACTTCCCTAGTCCTATTTAAAATTCTACCTTTTACTGGAAGTCTTCTCAAATCCTTCTTAATTCTAGTATCTTCCTTCTGTTAATTATTTCCAATATTTCCCATATATAATTGTTTCTTTGTCTGCATATTACCCCTCCTTTAGATTATAAGATCCTTGAAGGCAAGAACTGTGATTTGCTTCTTTTTTGCATTCCCAGTTCTTAGCACAAAAATAGCTGCTTAATAATTTTTTTTATTGATTGATTAAGTGATTTCAAACATTATCATCAGGGTCATGTCCATCCTACCAGAGACTTCCTTAAATAACAGATATAAAATTCACTTGGGCCAGGTGAATTAAATGCATCGATGGCAGGTAGGTGCTTCCTGCTAATCACATTTATTCTATCCTTCCCAGTTCAAAAGTCACTTTCCTTAGTAAGGAAATAGAAGTCTAATTGGACTTAGAATCATAGCTAGATTAGTCCAATCTCCTTATTTTAACAATAAGGTGTCAGCCAGACTGAACTGACCTCTAACCTGTGGATGGCCAGACCTGAATAGAGCAGACTAGAGTCAGGAAGTCAGGAATCAAACAGAAGTTTAATTTCAAAGTGAGGAAAACAGTTTGCCAGTAAGGCCAGAACAAGATAACATGTCCCAGACCCCCTGGTCCTACTTGGGGAGTGAAACCTGAGGTAGTATGGGAAAATCTCAATACTCATGCCAATGGCCATGCAATGAACAGTAGTCCTGCAGTGAGGAATGATAGCAATAATGTGACAAGTTTGATTCACAACAGGGCTTCATGACCAGAACTTACTTGCCTGAGTTCAGAGAAAAGCAGGTTCTGGTCAAAGCAGTAGCATAATGATGTGATTTTATCAGAGAGTGAGATCATCCAGACACTGAGTACAATGGATCTGCCAAGCTCAGGGCACAGCTGGCAGACTGGGCCTTAGCTCTGGAAAGCAGAGTTTCTCCTAATATATTGACTGAGGAAATAGGAGGTTAAGATGACTTAGCTAAACTCACTTTAGTGGCACAGTGTATAGAGCATCAGGTCTGAAGTCAGGAAGATTCTTATTCCTGAAATCAAATCTGACCTCAGACACTCCTTAATTGTATGACTGTGGGCAAATCACTTAACCCTGTTTGCCACAGTTTCCTCATCTGTAAAAAGAGCTGGAATAGAAAATGGCTAACCACTCCAGTAATTTCTGCCAAGAAAATCCCAAAAGGGATCATGAAGAGTGGAAGGAGACAATGACTGACAAAGTAAGCACCAAAAGATACAAATATAGGTCTCTGATTCTAGAATTAGTGTTCTTACCACTGATCCACAAGCTTTGAATAACTGTGTCTCTTCTTTGGCAGGATTCATTGTTCTATCTACCCAGTATGGATTGGAGGATTTCTATGAGTGATGAACCTCCTTTTATTTCCAATCTAACTAAAAAAGCCTTTACATTATTATGAGAATTCATAACCAGTAAAATGCAAAGCAGTGCATTTTTAAAATATGATTACTATTTTAAAATGTGTATCAAAGAAGTTTGAGTGGTTTGAGGTTAGAGGAATGAAGGTTGTTGTCATCTCCTCTCATAAAAACTAGATTAAGTGTTCTGTGTCTTAGTGATCTTTATCAGTGACCTTTAATAAGAAAAAAGTTCCCAGTCCACATTCCTGATTCTGGAAATTATCTGAACCCTGCTCAGTGACTGCTACCTCCTCTGGCTTATCAAGGTACTTTTGTCTAGTCTATAAGTGGAAAGAATCCTTGATTTGGATTCTGGTTGTGTGGCCCTAGATAAGTCACTTTCTCTTTCTAATTCTCAGTTTCCCATTCTATACTATAAAGGTAATATTACTTGTTCTATCTATTTTACAGGGTTGTTGTGAGGAAAGCACTTTAGAAGTGGTGGAAATGAGCATGCATCCAGAGATTTTTAAGTGTTCCCTCTGGCCTTCAAATTGATTTGTTGCATATATAAAAAGCATCTTATTGGGCTGTGAGATTCTTTCAAAGGCTCTCCTCAGGTTCTTTTTTATAATGGGAAAGATACAGGCAATACACAAGCACAATCTAACTAGAGCTATGGTTTTTGTTTCCTGGATCAGAGTATGCTGTTTCCTAAATTCTGCATTTCATCTCCCACATCTCCTTTGCATAGACTGTATCCTGTACCTGGAATACCCTCTGTCCTGACTATTGTCTCTTAAAAACACTTTCAACAAAACATAAATCCTTTGAGGGTAGTGACTGTTTCATGATTTTGTTACTGAATTTCCAACATCTTTATGTCATAGACATAAAAGAAGTTTCATAAATGCTTGCTAATAGAATTTGTTTTGCTTAACTATGCTTATTTGTTGGGTTTTTTTTTGGCAAGGCAAATGGGGTTAAGTGGCTTACCCAAGGTCACACAGCTAGGTAATTATTAAGTGTCTGAGGTCGGATTTGAACTCAGGTACTCCTGACTCCAGGGCTGGTGCTCTATCCACAGCACCACCTAGCCTCCCCAACTATGCTTATTTGTTACAGGGGCTCTCTCCCCGCACCCCATACACAAGTGAGGTGAGGAGAAAATAGATTTTTGTTCATTGAAAAAAGTAAGATTAAATTTAAAAAATAATTTCTTAAAATATAACATTTTTCAAGACTCATCTCATATGTTACCTCCTCCAGAGAAGCATTTTCTGATCCCCCAGTTGTTAATATTCTTTCCTTTTCCAGTTACCAAGCATATGTTTTTTTATGTGATACATATGTATATATATATATATATATATATATATATATATATATATATATATATATCCACACATACATATACATATACCATATTGGAGAAGGGTATGGCAAACTACTCTAGTAAAATGGTGTCATGAGGAGTCTAATAGATAAAATAGCAACATGGTCTATACACACACAGACAGACATGAGTATATGTTGACAACCTGCATGAGTTTGATACTAAAAAATTAAATTAATGTACTTGCTGTAATAGGGAACAAGCAGAATTAGGTCTACTTGTTTCATCTTCCAGAGATTGAGCTTAAGAAAGAACAAATGGAATTAGGCTAATATACATCCTTATTGTTCCTTAAATTTGTAGTTATGGGACACATAAGAATTAGACAAAGGACCATAAAATTATTGACAAGATTTAATGAGAACCAACCCAGTGCCATATACCTATCTTAAGACATCCTAGCATCCACCACCTATCCATGAGGAAGGTGCTCCACAACTCAGGATTTATGTCTCATGTGACAGTCTTGTTAGAAGGGTTTCATTATAAGAGGGGGGGGTGCCTCCTCCTGACTCAGGATAATTATGCTTTATCAGCTATGTTACAGACTTCCATAAAACATGGGAATCTTTCTCCAATTGAAGATGTCTAGGTTATCCTGTGATTGTTGATACAGTGGAGGAATTTATAATTGTTATCAGAGCAAGAGAAGTAGATAAAAATTTATATTTTGTATATATATATATATACATATATATGTATATATATATATATATATATATATATATATATATATATATTACATGTCACATCCCCACAGTATATTGAAAACTCCTTTAGGACTGTTTTTCATTTTATCTGTGGACCTTAAACCCCTATGATGGTGCTCTTCATCTAGTAGGCACTTAAAAATGCTTATTAAAGTAGATTATTTCAATTACTACTCAATTCTAGACCCAGTTCTCTGTGCAATTTTGAACAAGTCACTTCTCTGGAGTCTTCAATTATCCCCTCTTAATGAGGATTTGCTGGGTTAGGCTGAAAAGATTCTGGAGAATCTTTTTGCTTCATTTCTCCCTCCCTCCATATTTCTTGCTTGCCCTTAAACTGCTATGCATCTTATGGACTGACAGTCAATTTTGTGGTCTGTTCACACATTCACAAACACACAGAGGTACATATGCATGGGCATATAAGAACATTAACCCATGAAAACATGCCCATACATCCATAAGCCCACTTGAACACTTTTTTCCTTTCTATGATAGCCTTTCTGATTTGTTCAGTTGATGACAAAGCAAGGACTTAAGGAAGCAGTTTATGTTTGATTCTCAGCACACATTTTTCCTGGGGTTCCTTTTAATAAAGTTATTGTAGATGACCAGATTTTCAATTCAATTTGATTCAATAAACATTTATTAAGTGTCTCTTATGTGCTCTGGCAATACAAACAGATGCAAAATACAGTTCTTGCCCTTGAGGAGTTTACAATTTAATAGAGGCGACAACATGTGGACCAAGATATAAAAAAACAAATTATTTGCAGAATCTATAGGAAATAAAATTGGGAAAGCAGTGGAATTAAGAAGTTAGGGATGGTTTACTTTAGAAAATGGGATTTTAGTTGAAACTTAAAAGATGCCTGGGAGGTCAGTGGTAAGAGCAGAAGAGGGAGAACATTCTGGGTGTGGGGAAAGCCAGATAATATGCTCAGAGCCCAGAGCCCAGACATGGGGCATCCTGTTCAGTCCTGCTCCTGAAACAGCCAGGAGGAGGCTGCCGTCACTGAATCAACAAGTATGTGCCGTAGAGACTGTAAGAAGACTGGAAAGGTAGGTGGGGGCAAGGTTACAGAGGGTTTTACATGCCAAAGAGAATATTTTGCATCTTTTCCTGGAGATAATAGGAAGCCACTAGAATTTATAGAGCAGGGGTGTAACATGAGCAAACTTGTGTTTTAAAAGAAAAATGACTTTGGTGACTTGATGGAGGGTAGATGGGAATGAGGAAAGCTTAGATTCACTCAGACCCTCTAGCCAACTGTTGCAGTAATCAAGACATGAACTGATTCTTGCACATTATTGTTATGTTTCCTAAAATAATGCCTATACTTGGTTTTTGTTCTGTCTTCTGAGTCAGTGAAACCTTACAGTGTGCAATTTTTCCTTCCCATAGTGGAGGCTGAATTGACTGGTGGTGACCACCATTAGCTAGTGGTTCACCGCAACTTCCTGAATCAGTTTCTGTTCACTCCTTAGGACCAAATTCATCTGATTTCCCCTTTTTTGAGGGAGAAAGGAGCTTTAAATGTTCATGGTGTAATGCAAATATTCAGCATGACAGTCTACATGCATTTATTAAGTTACTATTATGTGCTAAGCACTAGGCTAAGCACTGAGGATTCAAAGAAATGAAAAAAACAGACTCCAGGAGTTCATATAATGGGGGAAGACCGCCTTCAAATCAATACTCTACAGAATAGATAGGTGACAAAATTGTTAATACGACAGAAATTGTTAATACCAAATTTACTATGGACTACCACTCCCTTAAATATTCTATGTAATGTTGAGTTTCTGTAATGTTCTTGCATTCCCACTCAAGATATTTTCTCTTGCTTAGGTTGAGCTGAGCCATGCCTTAGGTCTTCCCATACCCCAACTGGTCCCCAGGGGATTTTGCTTTGTGGAAGTCCAGCTCAAACTGGATCTTAGCTTCTAGTATCCGTGACTCCTTCCACTAAGATTCATGGCATGAAGGGTAAAACAGCCAGAATGCAGTGGTTTTCCTTGCCCAAATTGCCAAGGACCATGGGGGGGTCTCATGATGAGACCTTGCTACCTCATACTGTCTCTCTCCTCCTAAAACTATAACATATTTTCATTTGTCTCTACAGTTGGGAAATCTACTGGACATCCCCAAGGGTGACAAATTTGCTACCTTTTTATCTCAATTAAAGATGTTTTATTCCTCAACTCATGGTTTTTGATTTATTTCTGTTCTTGACAAAGAAAGAAGGCTCTTACACTGGGAGGAGGGAAGCCAGGAAAGGTAGTTATGGAGTCAGAGGAGTAGGTTTAATTTCTAGCTCTGCTATGACCTGGACATAACAATGAATTAGCCATATTTTCTCAGGGGCCCTTTTCAGCTCTAAATCTATGAGCCTGATGATGAAGGGTTTTTCCCTTTAAATGCTCTCTGCTGATCTTGAGTGGGGAATTAATACAATGAATCACTGTGGGGGGGTTCATTGGACAGTGTGGAAGCAAAGGGTTAAAAGATTTGGAACTGCAAGTGATATTAGAGGCCAGCTAGTCCCACTCTTGTTGGCTTTATGGGGAGCAAGAAAAGAGATGTCATTTCTCTGTGTTTCTTCCCCTTCTCTCCTCTCCCCACATCATCAAACCTCTTTGTTTTAAGATATTAATTGCTTCCCACTCCCACTGATTTAGATTGGAGAGAGCAGAATTTTAAAGGGCATTTACTTAACAGTGCATCAGGGTCAGTTTTTCCATTGTGTGACAGTGGAATGAGCATAAGATTCAAGGTCATAAGGTCATAGAATTCCAGAAATGGAAGAACATTATTTCTACTGAAGCCCTCTTGCAATAATCATGATATTTGATCATTCATCCTTCCCTAAAGACTCTTAGTGAAAATAAACACAGTATTTAACCCCATGAACCCCAAATTATAAAAACCTTAAAATATTGGGTTAAAAAAATTATTATACGTTGACACCTCTTTATCCCCCAAAGCAACCCATTTCACTTTTGGATACTTCTTGGTTTCTTCATCTGTAAAATGAACTGGAGAAGACAATAGCAAACCATTCTAACATATCAAAATGGGGTCATAGAGAGTCAGACATAACTTATCATATTTCCCCATGAATAAGATGCACTTTAATTTTGGGACTCAACATTTGAAAAAATGTATTACATAAAATTGTTGAACTCAAGTTTTATTCATCATAAAATTCATACAACTCCTCATCACTGTCAAAACTCCCATCCATTAGCTCATCCTCATTGTGTTTGATGATGAATCTCTGTCTTAGGAGAGGCTCTGACTGCTTTCCTGTCTGTGCTCTGGTCTGTGGTTGACTCCCTGGACAAGTCTGGTGTGTGGATGCATGCTCAGTCCATTCCATTTCATGGATCTGAAGCACCAATTGTGTCCTCCATTGAAATCATTAACTTCTTTTTTCATTGGCACTTCTTCTTGCCTCATTCTGAACTATCTTTGTGGACACAAGAATTCCAATTGTCCTTTGCTCTTCAATCCTTCCCTTCAATTTCCTCTCTAAATCAGACCATTTTGCTGACTTGCTTCTCAAGTCTTCTTCTGCTGTGGCATTTTCAGTAGGGTTTCTTCATCTAGTAGCCAGTCTCAGATTATTTTCTTAGTTGTAGGTGTTCAGCAGCACGATTTCCATTCACTTTTGCAAACTGGATCATTTTGAACTTGAATTCAGCACTGTACGAAAATCTTTTTCGAACCATTTCTGGGCAGAATGCAACAAAATGTAACCTAATATGCCAGTAATAAATGCAAAACAATGAGCTGAGAAAGTGTGAAATGCAAGTAAAAAAAAACTACAACCACTGTATAAGACACTCCCAGTTTATAGATCCCAAATTTTTCAAAAAGAGTTTGTCTTATACATGAGGAAATGTGGTAACAACAGTCTAACTCTCATTTTAGAGTTGAGGAAACAGAATTTTAGTAACTAGCTCAAAACCACAAGTAGTGGCAGCAGAGACAGAATTTGGTTGTGAGTCCTCAGATCTCAACTTTATCACTTTTTCCTTTGGAATTATATCTTTTCAGCATAGATTTCAATGTTTTATCTTACTAAGAATCAATGCAATATTCTAGTCTGTCAAACTCTTTTTGGATTCTGACTTATATCCTTCTTGTTAGTAATTCCCTTCGGTTTTGTATCATCTGCAAATTTGATAATCAGGCCATTTATGCCTTTCTCTAAGTCACTAATAAAAAATATAAAGTAACATGGGAACTACCACAGATCCCTGGACACTCCATCAAAGGCTTCTGATCAATTTGAAATTGAATCATTAGCTTTTATGTCTGACCAATAAGTTCTGAAAACATCTAATTATGATATTGTACAAAAATCAGCCTTTGGAACAATCAGTCTGAGTGATCACTAGTGTTTTAACCTTGTTTGATCTTTGAGCATGACGTTCAGTCAACCATTGAGAGAAAGTATATCTCCTGAGAGCTAATTCTATCTTTTAAGGACTAGTCCCATCTTCTGAGGGTTATCCCATTTCCCAAAGTTGCTGTAGTGGGCAACTGAGAAGGGGCAACTAGGTGGTACTTGTTTTGGCAAAGATACCAGAGTAGTTTACCATTTCCTTCTCCAGATCATTTTACAGATTAGGAAACTGAGGCAAATAGAGTTAAATGATTTGCCCAGGATCACATAGCTAGTAAGTTATCTGAGGCTAGATTTGAACTCAGAGAGATGAATCTTCCTAACTCTTGATTTGGCACTCTATTCATTTTGCCACTTAGTTACTCCTAACGATTACAAGTATACAAAAGTTGAATGGGTTGTTTTGGTGGAGTGAGGGGTGGGTGTGGATACTGTGTTTACCTTCACTTAGAGGTATTTAGGAAAGATGAATGATCAATTGTCATGGATATGGTAAGAGGAGTTCCTATTGAGGTTAGAAATGATGTCCTTCCATTTCTGGAATTCTATGACTTTAAGACCTTCAATCCTTTGCTTCCTCCATTGTCACACAGTGAAAAACTGACCCTAATCTGTCATTAAATAATTGCCCTTTGAAAATTATTGTCTCTTCAGTCTAACTCAGTGGGAGTGGGGAAAAAATGAATGTCTTAAATCAAATGTGGTGTGACTGGATGTAGGGAAGGACAAGAAGGGAAGAACCAAAGAAATGCCACTTCTGTTTTTCTCTCTTGAAACCAACAAGACCTCTGGGTCAAGATTTACCTTGGAAGAGAACCACAGGAAATCCAAGAATCTAAAAATCTTAAAGGAATATCAAGTGCTGACTTGCCACCTCACTAGCTCTCTAAACCTTCAAAAAGACTTTTGAATTCAACACTCCCAGTACTTAGAACTTGGTATACCTAGATCACTTCTAGAAAAATTACTGATATACAATTTGTTTCTGGCACTCCTTGTCATCTTCCTCTTCTCCTAGGCATTTGTGTCCCTTTCTTTCCTGCCCTGAAGGACCAGGTGTGGATCAAACATGTTTGTCTAGGGTTTAACCTAGGACGTTGAAAGACTAGCAGACTCTGACAAGTTTTCCTATCTTGTGACTTTTGCATTGTTCAGAGTTAGAGTATATTTTCCCAAGGGTTCCTTTTGGATTGTGGACATAATTTTTATAACCATCTTTTCCCTTCAGCACTGTTCCCCCCAAAACAAACAAAACTTCTTACTCATTACTCAAGGCTTCTCTCCAAAAAATATCCTGCCTCTAATGTCTATTTTTGGGGCAGGGACTGAGAATGATTTAGGTGTTCTTTTCTTAGCTACAGTGTCTTGACTCTAGGGAGAGGAAAGCATTTTATTCTGCTATGATACAGGCCTGATTCTTTTTTTTTTTTTTGTGAATCCTTTTTGGAAAGCCCTTTGGAAGGTTTGGTTGGTATCCTTAATAATTTTAGTAGAATGTTTATCCACTCTGGTGCTTGATGACCACAGGGATATGAAGATGTATGTTTAACAATAGGTTCTCCGGGGGTGGGGTGGGGGATGTGCCTACTACATACTAAATTTAATCTGTATTGTTAACATTTTCTAGATTACTTTTCATTCTAAACAATCAATGAAACAACAAATGAAGCCCTGATTTGTAGCATCTGTTGCTTTTTGAGATACAAATGCTCACACTGAACATTGAACAATTGATTTGCAATCAAATTTGATCTGGTTGTAGCATATCACTAGATGTAGACCTGGAGCCCAAGGTCAATAGTGCAGAAACATATTAACCCCTTAGTACTCAACTGTAGGTCTTTGTAGGAGATAGCTAAAGATGACTATCATGTGCATAATCTAGCATCTGGCTTGATCCACCTGTGAAAGCATGGTCAAGGTCAAAGTAAAAGTCAAGAGGAAATGTTTTAAGAGTGCAGAGAGGTTTACAAGTTATATACAAATACATAAGATTACAGGATTTTGACAGTGCAAAAAGATTACAAAATTTGTTTCCAGTTACACTATTTCCCTATGTCCATAATTTCCTACATCAATATGGGTTCCTCATAAATAATATTTTTAAAGGCACAGATTAAAATGCATAAGATTACAAAGGAAACCAATTATCTGGAAACATGGTTATCATTTTTTTTTTAATTTCAGAGACCCAGGCTAAGAACCCCCAACTAAAGTCATTCAGAGGGAAGTAAAATGAATAGGTTAGAATAAGCAGGAAAATATTCGTGGACAGGGATCTTGAACCAAAGATGGATTATGTTTCTGGAAAATTGATGTGTTTAGGGGAAAGTGACTGCTCAGTGTTACTGTAGAAGGGAAAATTTAACAGTTCTTTTTAATTTTAATTTTTTATTATTATTTATTATATATTTTATTTATCTAAATAAAATTTGTTTAAATTTTATTTTAAACATTATTTTAAAGTTATGAAATCAATGAACACCAATAAAATGAATATTTCCTTGTACACATTTTAGAGAAAATGAGGATAGCATGTGAAATTATATGATAATATTATTAGCCCCATTCTGCAGATAAGGAAATTAAGGTTTAGAAGTCATGGGATTTAGAATGTAAGGAAGTCTAAAGGATAATCCAGTCCAGATTATAAAATTAAGGATACTCAGGTTGAGAGAAATTAAATAATTTTCCCAGTTAATGATTTTCCAACAGTTACACTCACACAGTTAGTGAATGTTGTAGCTACATTGATGAAAATAGTGTTTTGGGAAGATTTATCTGGTAGGATGCATTGAGGGATTAGCAGGGAGGGGAGAATAAAGTTAGGCAAAAGGAAAATCAGCATGAGGAATTGAGATTAGACATCAGAAACACACACACACACACACACAGAAAGTTGAGGTCCTTTGAGTTCTCTAAAATCTAGAGAAAATCTATTTCTTTGGATGGGGAGAGGCTATTAAATAGAGACTAGGGGTAAAAATGAACAGATAATAGATAATTTTGAGTTCTTGATTCTGTAAAATAAATATTTTTTTCAACCCTAAACTATAAACTTGGGCTGTGATGTGATTCTGGGCATATTAGGATATAGAGTAACAGGACCTAGAAATGGGAAAAAGGGAGAAAGCCTGAGATAAGAGTAGATTGGCATGATGAACCAGTTGAGAGGGGCATTTCAAATGTAGTTCGACCTCAGGTCTAATATAAAGCAGTTAGGTAGAACTTGGAGTGAGGAAGGCCTGAGTTTAAATTTGCCTTCAGACACTAGTTTGCTATGTGACCCTGGACAAGTCACTCAGTCTCCATATACCTCAGTTACCACAACTGCAAAATGGGGATAATAATAACCACTTCACAGGGTATCATGAGATAATATTTGTAAAGTACTTTGTAAACCCTAAATACAATGTAAATGATTATCAATGATGATGATGACATAGAATGTGGTGAAATCTGGACCTGAAAGGGGCTAAGGTATGAAGGAATTTAGTAGAGGGACTCAAAGGACATGGGGAATATGTGACTTGTCCTTTTCAGAGTTCTCAGTTCTCTTTAACTTATAGAGACCCTAGAGCTACACTCATTTATCCTTCAAGATCCACTTGTGCTAATTGGCTATGGTCACAACTGTAGTATCTGATCTGAAAGAGGATAAGGGAACTTAGGCAGAATAGGAGAGAGGATTCCATCACTTTAACTTTTGCTTTCATGGTGGGTATGAGGGGAATGGAAAGAACCAAATAAGGAAGCAATCAGAATCTATTTAAACCTTAGTAACCATATATGACCAAACTCAGTAACCCCAAGCCACTTCCCTCTGCCTCTATTCACCTTGAGACTGTTAGGACTGAGGGAGGGGTCTTGGAAATTCTAGCTATGAGGAGTACCAAATGAAAGTGTCCTCTTTCTGAGAAGAGCCTTCAAATAGGAAGTACCTAGAAGTGAGGAGTCTTGTCTATAGAGAACCTTGAACAAGGGGACCATGGTAATAGTGGACCCTGAATTATCAGACCCAGGCTGGGGCAATGAGCCCTAGGATAAGAGGGCTTGATCATGGGGACTCATGAATGGGGTCACAAAGGGAATCCTGGAGAAGTTATTATTATAATATAGTAGAAAGATCACTGAATTTAGACATAGGTTTGAATCCTAGCTCTGCCATTTAATTAGTACCTTTGTGATAGAGGTCAGATCTCTTAACTTCTCTAGAATTCACTTTTCGTCTCTAAAAAAGAGACCTGAACTAGAGAATCTTCTAGCTCAAAATCCTATGAGTCCATCTGAGTAAGGGAATGCTCTTCATGGGAAGCCAAAGTGAAGAGACTCTTACTTATTAGGATGAGAGGTTCTAAGTGGGAAGATTATGGTGTTGGGAACCCTGAATAAGAGAATCTGTACTCTAAGATGGTACAGTGGGGAAAAAAAAACCCAGTAGATCTGGAATCTTAGGAACCTAAGTTGAAAACTACTATTTACTACCTGGTGTGACTACAGATAGGGCCAAGTTGTTCCATGTCTTTGAGTCTTGATTTTTTTCATCTTCTAAATGAGAAGGGAGTTACATCATACTTCTAAATTCCCTTCCATTTCTAATTTTATGATCACCTAACCCTAGTAAAAGAAAACTCAGATAACTATAGATATCAAACCCCCTGAAGCAATTAGCTAGCAACTCGGAAAGAGCACTCTAGTTAAGAAGACCTGAATTCAAATTTGGTCTCAGATACTTTGTACCTGGATGACTTTTCAAGTTACTTAAAACTGGGCATAAAAATTACACCTACCTCCCAGAATTGTTGTGAGGGTCAAATAAGATCATATTGGTAAGGTGTATATAGTAAGTACTTAATAATTGTTTGTGCCATTTTCATCCCCTAGGGGACCTTGGCCAAGGGAAGCTTGAAAATAAGAGAATCCTGACCTTTAAGAATTTTTGAATGGAGTGAGGGGCATTGAGTAAGAGGGTCCTGGTCATAGGAAACTTAGTGAGGGGAACTCTGACTGTGAGAAACCTTGAGTGATGGGCAGTTGGGAGGGATTCTGAGTGGGAAATCCTAGTAAGGAGGAGAAAAATAGGACCCTTCCCTTATGGGGAAACTTAAATAATGGGAATATAATTATGAGGAATGTTGAGTGAGGGGAATCCATATATTTGAAGTCTTGAATGAGGAAACCATGAGCATAATTCCACACAACTTGAGTGTGTGTGTATGTGTGTGTGGAGGGGGGGGGTGGCGGCACTGAAGGAAAGGAATCTTGCTTTGGACAATAAAGGTTTATTGGAATTATTGAGTTGGGCAGTCCTAAAATGAGGAGATTGTGACAGCAGAATGTCCTGAGGAGATGCTTCTGCGGTTAGGGACTATTTGGAAAGCTTTCAGGGGACACCAGCCCAAACTCAAAGTTTCTGCTCTGGGACTTCCATTTTTCAATTCCACCTGCCAGTTCTGCTTTTCTGGGTTCAATCAGGTCATATCTCCTCACTTCCAGCAGATGGCAATGCATCACCACATTAAGTATCACTTCTCTGAGGCTTTGGGCAGGTGGCAGGAGGTCCCTGGGGTGGGCTAAGAGCTCAATCAAGTGAAGAGTCCCAAATGAAGGCAGAGGCTGTTGCAGGACACCAAAGGGAGGGAGGATTATCTGGCCTCTCCTGGCTATAGTCTCAAGAGGTGTGGGGAGCCAGGTGGAATGACCCAGAGTATACTGTATGCCTAATCTCCTAAAAAACTTTTGAGTTGTTGCCATGCCAAAATCTGCTCCTATATACAGGAGCAAAAGTTAGCCTTATTCATGCTCTAAGTAGTTCTGCCTCCCAGAATTCCCCACAGTCTCAGTCCATGCAGCACAGACACTGTCACAGGCTAAACTAACAAAAATCACAAAATCTTGAGTGGAAGGAAACTTGGAGGTCAATAAGAATTTGAACAGCAACAATCCCTCTATAATAAAAACAATAAATAAATAATAAATTTCATTTCTATTTGAATACCTTAGAAATAGGAAACTCACTCACTATATCTCAAAGTAGCTCAGTACACTTTGGTACAACTCTTGATTTTTAGGATATTTTGCTGACATGTCCTGCCTCAAACCTCTCCTCACTACAATTGGTCTTTCATCCATCCATTAAAGTCATCTTCCTAAAACACGGGTCTGATTATGTCACCCACCTATTCAATAAACCCTAGTGGCTTCGTATTGGCTTCAGAAGCAAATACAAAAATGTTCTCTTTGGCATTCAAAGTCCCCTCCTACCTTTCTAGACTGGTTATATTTTATGACATAAGCTATTTGATTCAGTGACACTGGTCTCCTGACTGTTTCATGAATAAAATGTTCCATCTCTGGGCTCTAGGCAGTTTCTCTGGTTATCGCCCATGCTTGGAGCATTCTCCCTCCTCAGCTCTAGCCACTTACCTTCCTAGCTTCCTTAAATTTGATACTAAAATACCATCATCTACAGGAAGACTTCTCCAATTCCTCTTCATTCTAGTGCATTTCCTCAGTTAATTATTTTCTATTCATCCTATACATAACTTAGTATGTATTTTTACATACCCCCTTTAGATGGTAAATATCTTGAGGGCAGGAACTGTCTCTTGCCTCTTCCTGTGTTCCTGTTGCTTAACATAGTTCCTGACCTGTAGTAGATCTTGAACAATTTCTTGTTCACTGACCAGTACATACTCTGACTTTGTGATCCTGGGCAAGTCATTTAACCTCAGTGTTCTAGGCAGCTCTCTAACACTTTAAATTGCAAAGTAGGTGTTCAGATCTATTTGTACTTGTATTGGTAGGAGTTTCCTTAACTAGTAGTTCCCTATTTAAATGAAATCATCTGTCTACTTCCAACCTGATATCCTTTCCCTTACATAGAACCTAAATTTATCTCTTAGCACATATTAGGTGCTCACTAAAGCACTGGCTTATTGATTAAGTGAAAATGATTGATTAAATGATAATTAATGATTATGTGAAATTCACTAGATTGTGAACTCCTTATGAATAGGAACTATCTTCTGTGTCTTTGTATCTGGGGGTCTGACATAGCAGGACTTAATAACATGGTCACTTGCTGACTGGTATCTTTAGCTCTAATATGCTTGTGTTTACCCCTAGTTTTTTGTTCTATGACCAAATAGCACACATCAAATCCTTCTTCCAAATGATAGGCCTTTAAATATTTGAATATAACTACTATATCATATTTACCCTGTCTTTTCTACTCCAGATTAAAGATCTTCTTTCCCATCATCATTCAATCAATCAACCAATATTTATTAAGCACTTATTATGTCCTTGGCTCTGTGCCAGGCTTTGGATGTATAAATACAAAGAACAAAAAAATACTTATTCTAAATGAGGTTGCATTTTACTTTGATATATTTATTATGTATATAGTATTTCTAAAGCATGAATATAAAGCATATATAAATATATAAAGTTAATAAATATATTCATATGTGTTCTATATTGCTACTGTTTGATTGTTCAGTTGTATCTGACTCTTCACAATGCCATGGGCATGTTTGTGGGATTTTCTTGGCAAAAATACTGGAAATGGTTTGCTATTTCCTTCTCTATTTTTGCAGATGAGGAATGTAGGAAAATAGAACTCAGATCTTATCTCAGGCCTAGTGCTCTATCCACTGCACTACCAAGTTGGCCCTCTGTCATATATATATATATATATATATATATATATATATATATATATACATATGTGTATATATATACATATTTATATATATGTATTTATATGCAATATATATATATATATCTATATGCAATAATTCAGAACAATTTAGGACTGTAAGAGCAAAGAAACTAGCACTTGAAAGATTCCATTCAGAAAATGGTGTCTGAGATGCATCTCAAAGGAAGAAAAGGATTCAATGGGGGTGACAATAAAGAAAATACATTTTTAGGCATGGGGAGTCAGTCATAAGAGCAAAGGCACAGAAATGAAGGAATGTTTTGAGTGAGGAACAGACAAGACCAATTTGGTTAGATAGCAGAATGCAAGAGGGGGAGTAATGTGAGTATGTGGGACCAGGTTGTAGAGGATGCCTTAAAAGCTACTAAGATGCCATAATCAGGAATGAAGTGACTTGCCCATGGTTTGCAAGTGGTAGAGTCAGGATTCAAACTCAGGTTCTATGCCTGATTTCCTCTTCTTCAAATTGCCTGTATCCTTGATCATCTCTGAGGTACCTTCCAACTTTTATAGCTGGGAGAAACAACAGACACAAAACTGGGTATAATATAATGAGATAAATTTGAGAGTTATTTTGAAGACTTCTTAGGATATGGTGATAAACTGGTAAGAGGGTATATAATTTATATATTAGAGAGTAACAGGAATGGTGACTGTGAGTTGTATTAACAGAAAATGTCCCTGCCTCTCTGAGACCTTAATGAAGATGCTTCTTTTGTTAAAAGAACAAGGCAACCAAGACTTTGATTCTGAATTTGAATCAGAATTGTCTTTGACCCTGACTCCTATGATTTCTCATCTAATTAGGTGAAGTTAAGCTTGTATCAAAACAAGAAAATGTAGAACTCTTGGGAGGGGGAGGAAGAGAGAAGAGAGAGAGAGAAACAGAGCAAAAGTAGATTGAACTAGACAATAGCAAAAAGTACTGGGGGTGGAGGTAGGGAATGGAATTAATATACCTTCCTTTGTATGTAGAAGGAACACTCGTGATTATTACCACACTTCTCAGTAGTTGTAATTATCACTTATGGTAAAATGGTATCAGGACTGCATGTCTCTCTATTCAGGCATGACTCTCCCAATGGAAAATAGTGTGGTATAGTAAAATAATAGACTTGGCATCAGGAGTCCTGGATTCAAAACCCCCAATGTCTGACATTTACTGCCTGCATGATCCTAGTCTAGTCATTTAACCTCAGTTCCATAGAGTCTTATTTCCCTCATCTGTAAAATGGACCTAATAGTAATAATAATAATGCCTACCTCCCTGGGATGGTGGTGGTGTGAGGTTTAGGTGATCTAATGGTCAAAGTGCTTTACAATGCACTTTGTAAAGTGTGAATTGCTATATAAATGTCCACTTTTGGTATTGTGAATTCTCAATTCCTAAGAGCACAGCCATACTTTGTATTATGTTCCATTCCCTCCCCTGGCTAGTGACTAGCTCAGGACCCCTCACAGTTCATATTATTTAACTTGTCACCCTATCATTCTGTACTTATTCCATGATCCTGACCTTTTCATGACTAGTCCCCATGATTTCACCCCCCCACACACTGATATCCCAGATAGACATCTTCCAGATTCCCTCTCTGTTACTGCTCCAGATCTCATCAAATCTTAGTCCCCAATATTAAGAAATTAAGATTTTCTTAGCCTTAGAGTCCTTAACCAAGACTTCTTTAGTCTCCTTTTCTTGAACATTTCAGAACTCAAACCTATGTCTCAACTATCAGGTCCAATCATATCCCATGCTCTATATTCACAGTGAGAGGACAACTCCAGTGGGCTGGCCATGTTGTTTGAATGCCAAACACGCTCTTGCCAAAAAAAGACAATTTTATGGAGAACTCAACACAGGGTAAGGGCTCACAGGATGATCAGAAAAAAGTTATTATACAAGGACATTCTTAAGATTTTTCTTAAAATCTTTGGAATTGATTATGCAACATGGGGAAACATTGGAGCTGGTGTGCTCTCATCAGAGAAGATGCTGTGCAGTGAGCAGGGCAGAATTGTAGCAGCTGAAAAGAAATGCCAGATTTACCGATTTAGAGAATCCACTCCAAATTTTCTCATGGCCTATTTGTGCGCCACGTATGGAAGAGCACTCCAAGCATATATTGCTCTAATAACCACATTCAGACATACTGTAACTTAACTCTAACATAGTGATGACATTTTGGTCCTCTTCAAGAACTAAGGACAACAATCAACCAAACAAACAAGTCTTTGTAGAGGATTTCATAGAACAATGACACTCTATATAGTAGAATAACTTATCTTCCTGCCTTTATTCTACTATATAGAGTTTCATTGTTCTATGAAATCCTCTACAAAGGAAATTAAATGGAGTTCAATGACAGCATTACTAATGTAAGGCTTTCTGGAAAGGTTGTTTAATAAGAATATTGTATGTAAGCTCTGTAGCAATGTGGTATTTCTTTTTTTGGATTTTTCTTTTGGTTCCTGTTTTTTTTTGCTGGAGCACATCATCTACTGCTTAATTCTATACCTATAAAGTAACCTACAATTTCCAGTGTTATCTTAAATTTATTATGACTAAATTACCAATAATCATAGATATGAATTGTATCTATATTTTAATTTTATTGCTTCGTGTCCTTGTAAGTCATTCTTAATTGACAGATAATTGTAGGCCTTGCCTAAGTATTTTTCCAACTAAAACAAAGCAAATCACATACATATGTATAAAAATAAAAGAAATGAATGTTTTCTATATATAAGATTAAAGATAGAAAGGTTTCATATATGATAAAATAATAATAGCAATATTTTTTGTGATAATTAAAAATTAAAAATAAATGATTCCTTACTGGTTGAGAAATGGCAAAACAATTGTGGTGTATATATGCAATGGAATATTACATGGAAAGAAATAAAAAAAACTATATATATGCACACATATGTATAGAAATATATGCATATATTTCTATTTATGCATATATATACATATACATATATATATATATATATATATATATATATATATATATATATATATATATATATATGAACCAATGTAGAATAAAGAAAGCAGAACCGGAAACCAATATACATGTAAATACAATGCTGGAACTCAAAACATCATTAAAAGACAGTTATCCTCTCACTAATTGTGATGGCTAATCTTGGTCCCAGAGAATGGATGATGAAACATATTTCTTTCCTCTCAGAAGTAGTAAGAGGGTTTTGAGTAGGAAGTTTTGTATGTTTGACTGATATATTGGTCAGTTTTGCTAAACTGTTTTTCTTTATTTTAAGAGACAAGTTTCAATGTGAGGAGTGGGGGAGAATGTCATAAGTCAGGAAATGATTATGGAGTCAATCAAACTCAAAAAAGACTGAGAAATACACATACAGATCCAGAAAGAGGTGAATGGTGCCCTATTCCATTTCTGCCTCAAGGAATATGATAGCTGTCTGTTTCTTAGAAATCTCTAGACAAAGACTCTATTATCTCCATATATGAGATATATCTATCTTTAAACATTGTCAAGACACTCTTTCTGAAATCTAGCCTAAAATTTTTATTGCTGATTCCTTTATGATGATTCCCATTGATCTGGAGACTCCTAATAGGACTTTTGAAAGGAGAACAGGCAAAGAGTTGCTCTTGAAAAGTTCTGGTCTATAGAGAGGATAAGGATGCCCTCATCACTGCATCAGTCCTTGTTGTATGTAGGGTTGAAAGACTCCTGTATTTGTCTTTACTAACTTTCCACCATGTCATACTTCTCTCCCATCCCCAATATCACCATAATTCTATCTGCCTTTTTACCTCCCCTGTCAGTTAAGATTTATATTTTTGCTTTATCTTCTATCCTTCCCTTTTAGAGTATGTATAAGGCCAGGAGCTGGATGTTCAATAATATTTCATCATTATACAGGAGTCATTCAAAAAGTGATACTATACATGTCTCTTTTGCTTCCTGAAGGACTCAGGGGGCACAAGTTTGACCCTCACAGAATTGTCACTTCTCTACATTGACTGGGGACTTCTAGAGTCCCCAAGCTATACCAATTACTCCTACATGACCCATTCCTGCTAATTGACTATGACCACAGCTGCAGCCACCAATTTGAAGGGGACCCAAGAGGAGAGGAGCTAGGAGTTAGAATTCCCTTGTCAAAAGGGCTCAGCATTTGCCTCCTTAGGAGTTCTGAGGGGATAGAGAAGGCTGGAGCAGTGGGAATTTGCCTGGGTTTTAGTGAAAACAAGTGGTTAGTGTAACCTCCCCACCCCTAATTTCACTTCTTTCACTTTTCTTACCCCAAGTTTGCTGGACTTGAGGGTGGTTAGGAATCCTGAATGAGAGAGTATCCTAGTTTATGGAGAACCTTGAATAAGGGGGCTCTGGACATGGGAAGCTCTGAATGGGAGAACTCTAACATTGGGGTTCCTGAACTAGGGGTTATTGGTTGTGAGGAGCCTAGAATTACATGCTCCTATACATGAGGAACCCTGAGTGAGGGGTCCCTTGATGAGGGAAGTCATAGAATGTAGGAGGCTCTGGCTATGGTCCTTCCTTAGATTATGTGCATCCTTGAATAAAAGACCCTGGGCTTTGGTGGTGGGAAATGATGGGTGAGAATAAGAAAGTCCTGGTTGTAAGGAGCCCTAAAAGAGAGAATTCCTTGACAGAAAGTCCAAAGTGAAGGATCCTTGGAGATAGGTAACCTTGGGAAAGGTCACAAGCTGGGCTGTAGCTAGGTGGTACATGTAGAGAGTCCTGGGCCTAGGGAGGCAGGAAGAATTGAATCAAAGTTCAGCCTCAGACACTCTCTGGTGGTGTGATCTTGAGCAAATCACTTAACCTATCTCTGTCTCAATTTCTTCAACTGTAAAATGAGACTACTTGTAGCATTTACTTCACCAGAGTTATTCTGAGGGCAAATGGGATAATATTTTTAAGAACTTAGCACAATGTATGTGGTGAATAGTCCCTTCCCTGGCCATGGGGAGTTCTGAATAAAAAAAAAATATCCAAAAACTAACTGGGGGGAATTCTCGAGTAAGTGTGTCAGCCCTAAAATGAAAAAAATTTGACTTTAAAGATTTGTAAGGACCCTGGCTTTATTAAGTTATAGTTGAGAGGATCCTGCCTAAGAAATGCCCAAGAAATAAGGGCATCCAGAGCCAAAGGATCTCTGATTGACTTGGGAAAGCCTGATCTTAGTCTCAGTGAGGAGGCCTTGGCTAGGAGGACCCCTGAGTGAAGGGGTTTGTATTATAGAAAGACCTTAGTAAGGGAATTCTGGCTGTGGGAACCCCTGAATGAAGGGTCTCTGGTTATAGAAGCTCTCAGTGAGGGGGCCCTGGCTTTTAAGGACACTTGAATGAGGAAGTTCTAGTTATAGAGAGGCCTTAGTAAGGGAGTCCTGGTTTGTGAGAACCCCTAAGTGAAGGGACTCTGGCTGTAGAAGCACTTAGTGAAGAAGCTCTGTCTAGTGAGGACCCCTGAACGAGAGAATCCTAGTTTTAGTGAGGTCTTAGTGAGGGGATCCTGGATTATGAAGACCCCTGAGTGAGGAGGTTCTGGTTATAGAGGCCCTAAGTGAGGGGACCTTAGCTGTAAAGAGACTCAAATTATGGATGCTCCTCAGTGAAGGGTCCTGGCTCTGAGGACCCCTGAGTGAGGATGTTCTGGTTATAAAAACTTAGGATATGGGTATCCTGGCTCTGGGGATTCTATAGGGGGAGATCCTGGATATACAATCTTTAAATAAGAGGATTTAACCTTAAATATTCTGAGGATGGGGATCTTGGCAATGGGAAGATTCATAGAGCACCACTGGCCAAAGAGAATTCTGAATCAGAAAAGCCCATAAATGTGGACCCCTGAGTGAGGAAACCCTGAATATGGGGAGCTTTGAGATGGGGAGTCATGGCTGTGGGGAGCCAGCACTGAGGGAGAGGAATCTGGTTATGGCTAGCACTGACATGAGGGGACCATGGGTGTGGTGCACCTCTCACTTAGCCGGGGTTAGATACAAGGTAGAGAACATGTTGGGGGATGTCAGGTCAAATTGAAAATAACTAATCTGTGACCCAGTCTTATTTCCCAACCTCCATCTCTGCTTCTTTCCCTGTGGTCCCTTCTCCAGCTCCACCCCCTCCCCCTGCCATAATGAAGGCATGCTTTTTCACTGACAGCAGATGGCAGTATAGCCTAACATAAAGTCTGACTTTCTGGGGCTATTGGGCAGGTGGCAAGGGGTCCCAGGGGCTGGATCAAGTAAAGGCCCCAAGTGAAGTGAAAGTCTGCTTAAGGAAAGGCCAAGGGGAGGTAGGATTATCAGTCTCCTCAACAACTGCCTCCCCTCCTTCTCAGCGTCCACCCACTGGAGTCTCTAGGGGAAGTGGAGCCAGATGGGAAAGCCCAAAGCCCAGCCCATCTGCAGTTTCCTAAGCTAACTATTCATGATACCTCTTATAGTTCCTAACACAGGACATCACAGACTGCTGTACAGACTTAGACCTCATCATAGTCCAAATTCTTTCCCACCATGCTTTCATCACTCTGGCTCACATACATGGCCTGTCACTACCCAGACCTTATTACTACTGTGATAATGTCATACAGCTCAGGCTCTGTCCCATTCCAATTATCCAGAGACTGTAATATTTGGGACTATGTCATTTGGGCTCCACAATCTCGAAGAACATGTCTCAGGCAAGGCCAAGTCATTTTCCAAAATATGTTACTACCTAGGCTCTATAACTTCTAAGACTATGTCAGAGTCCAGGCCTGGTTATTTTTCAAATTCCATTGTTACCTGGATCCCATAACATCAGCCCACATCACAAGCAAGGTTCAAACATGCCTCCAGCCTTAGTTTCCAAAAGCACTCAGACCCCAGGACTCCTGAGACCCTAACCACATTGTGGACTCTAGAATCCAAGAGTACTGCAGAGACATTCCAGGTCTGGTTTTAGCCTAAATGTCAATCTACCAAAAGCGTCATCATCCCCCAGTTCCTTCCCCAACTTCATACCCCATCTGCATCAAATCTAAGGAACCAAAGATCACTAGGATACAAGAGTCTTGATCAATCACCAATAATCCACAGTTAGGCATTTCATGGAACATTAATAAGAACCAGATGCTGTAGGGAATACACAAACCAAGAGAATAAGAAGGAAAAGGCACTGTACTAAGTGCTTTACAATTATGAGTAGACAAATATTAATGCAGCAATGATTAATAAAAGACCATGAATTAATGTGATATAGTGAAAAAGAATTAGAGGACTTGGGTTTGAATTCCAGTTCTATTAGACAAGATTGTCTTTGTTTCCTCCTATTTCTAAATCTATGATTTTTATTGTTGGAAATGGAACTAAAGAATCAATATAACATCTGATTTTCTGCTGCTACCTAAGGACTGTTGGACTTTTCCATCTAATTTGTAACTCAAACCTCTGATATTTGTTGTCTCCTTCTATTAGAATTCAAGTGCCTTGGGAATAGAAATTATCTCACTTTTCTATTTTTATCCCTATTACTTTGTACATAGTTGGTGATTAATAAATGACATCATTCATTCTATAATGCTATAAACACATTACTAAAGGGCTAAAATTCTGTGATTCCGACTTCACATGCTGTAGGGCTCTCTCTCTGATAGCAATGCCTCTTCTCCTGCAAAGACTGAAAAGAATGGGTTTCTTTTCAAAATCTTTAGAGATGGTAGTACTGTCATAGGTAGTGCCATAAGGCAGAATCAAAGATACCATTCAATTCAATCTCTTCCTCTCCTGTTATAGCCACAAGCCAATTCTCAGAACCATATTTATGTGTTTTTACTTTTAAAATCTGCCTCATGGAAGACATATTCCCTTCCTTTTCTCATGGTTATATTTATGCTCTATTTCTTCCATGTTCAAATACAAATCCTTTCAATGAGTCTTCCCTATTATGGTAGTCTGATGTTATGCCTGATGGTACCATTGAAGTCGGCTTATACATAGAACTCCCCTCATCTGTGTTAGATCTTGTAAGCTGGTGTGCTTCTCATATACTGGATGGCCCCTTATGAATCTCATCTATTTTTTAACTTTTCAAACCCCTTTCCCAAAATGTGTATCTGTTAGACATAGTCAGGAAAAGGGGTGAGGACAGGGCCTTTCTAGATTGAAGGTCCCATATATAGAATGGATCACTCAGTTTGTGCACTCAAAGAAAAAAAATCATTTAACAAATCATTCAAATAATCAGTGAGTTTTTTAAAACATCAATACTATATTATTGTAATGGGTAATGGGGCACTTCTACCCTTTTCTTAATTGTCTGGATTGGGAATCTTTCCATGGAACTGGGCTCTCTTTTTAAGGTGTGTATTCTGGTCCCTGACTAATGACATGGGTAACCCAGCAAAAGAAAATAAATGATAGCATTCACACAGTCATTAAATGACTATGTATTTGCCTGGACTTTTGAACTAGCCTCTTAATAAATCTTAAATCAATTAATCTTAAAAATTCTAGTCTTTCCCTTCTCAATCTATGTTTCACACAAATTCTAAAATAATTCTCAAACGCACAGGCTAAACACCATTTCTTCTCTGTCCCCAAATCTTTGATAACTTCCAGTTGCCTAGAGTTTCAAATACAAACTCATTAACATGGTATAGTAAGATCTATGCTTTAGGTAAATCACTTTTCTTTCTATTTGGAAGAAAGAAGAGGATGGGACAAGATGTGAGGGCTTTAAGTTGGCTGGTAATCATGTGAGTAGAAGTAGGGGATGTATAAAAGAAAAGTTATGGGGCAGAAATATCACGATAAGGCATGTTGGGTGAGTTAGAGTTAGAAGTTTAGGATGATGCATGGTTCATCTGGATTACTGAAAGAACTGCGCTAATCTCAATAGTAATAGGGAAGTGTGGTAGAGAGGTGGGTTTTGGGGGAAAGATAATGAGTTCAGTTTTCAACTTGTTGAGTTTGAAATCAAATTTAAAATGTCCAACAAGTAGTTAGTATGACAGGAGTGAATTTTAGGAGAGTCTAGGGTGGGATATATAGTTCTGGGAGTCATCTTTTTAGGAATGATAATAAGGCTCTTAGGAGCTGATGAGGTCATGAAAAGAGAGCAGATAATGAGAAAAGAGAAGAATCAAGAGGGCACAGTGTCCTAAAAACTCAGAGAGGAAATGAAGCCCACTTCAAACAACAGCCTTATGAGTTGGACCATAGCATTATGTGTATATGTACAGACATATACACATATATAAACATCTAATATATATATTATAATAATTATATATAATATAACTAGTATATATATATATATATATATGAAACACATATACATATACATATACAATGTAACTAAAAGGTATTTTAGAAATCATATAGTCTGAACTCTTTGTTTCACAGATGAGGAAACAGGCCCAGGAAGATAAGTGATTTTCCCAATATTATCTGATTTCATTTCCCCTGATTCTGCAGTCACTATGCCATAGCTGTACTTGGTTCACTAAAAAAAAAAAATGAACAAAAGCTTTGTTCCAAAGTGCTGGTATGGACTTTGTCATTCCTAGTTTAGTTCTCAAGGTGATTGAATTTTCAGCTATAGCAACTCTTAGAGACAGCTGTTGAAGAGGGGTTGCCATATGTGTCACATATGGCAGAACTGTCCACAAATTCATGGTTCCTTTAAGAATTGAAAGAAATTTGTGCCAACTGTGAATACAAGAGGGAGATAGAAAATAAGACTATTTGTGTTTACATTCATAAAGCCAAGACCATTCCATGAACACGTAGCATGGAAAGGATTGATCACCATTAGCAACAGGAACCTTAAATAAGGAAGGCAAGCTGGAGTGGGGGAGGAGTGGAGAAAAGAAGGGGGAGGAAGATTATTCTGATAGGCTTTCTGCTCTAGGGGCAAATTGTAGGGTACATTCTCACATTCCTCCACCATAAAACTGGATGGTCTGAGTCACCCTGCTGGTCTAACTCTCAGGTTTTTCTGGAACAAATGTCTTCACCACAAAAAATGGGCAGGGTATGAGAACATACAGGATGGGGGTGGGGTCAGAGTGAAAAAAAAAAGGCACCTAGTATCTTCCAAAAGGAAAAAGTGAGTCAGTCAAAATAGCTGAATTCCTGCACTGTTTATTCTATTAGAAATTAGGTCCAGCCAAGTTTTAAAAGGATAGGACCAAAGTGTGAAGCTGGAATATAAAGCTCATAAATTCTTTTTTTTTTTTAAGATTTTATTTATTTTGAGTTTTACAATTTTTCCCCTAATCTTACTTCCCTCCCCCCCACCCTTCTCAGAAGGCAATCTGTCAGTCTTTACATTGTTTCCATGGTATACATTGTTCCAAATTGAATGTGATGAGAGAGAAATCCTATCCTTAAGGAAGAAACATAAAGTGTAAGAGATAGCAAGATCAGACAATAAAATATCAGTTTTCTTCCCTAAATTTAAGGTAATAGTCCTTGGTCTTTGTTCAAACTCCACAGTTGTTTCTCTGGATACAGATGGTATTCTCCATTGTAGGCAGTCCCAAATTGTTCCTGACTGTTGCACTGATGGAATGAGTGAGTCCATCAAGGTTGATCATTGTCCCCATGTTGCTGTGAGGATGTGCAGTGTTCTTTTTGGTTCTGCTCATCTCACTCAGCATCAGTTCATGCAAATCCCTCCAGGCTTCCCTGAATTCCCCTCCCTCCTGGATTCTAATAGAACAATAGTGTTCCATGACATACATATACCACAGTTTGCTAAGCCATTCCTCAATTGAAGGACATTTAATTAATTTCCAATTCTTTGCCACCACAAACAGGGCTGCCATGAATATTTTCATACAAGTGATGTTTTTACCCTTTTTCCATCACCTCTTCAGGGTATAGACCTAGCTGGATGAAAGGGTATGCACATTTTTGTTGCCCTTTGGGCATAGTTCCAAATTTCTCTCCAGAAAGGTTGAACAAGTTCACAGCTCCACCAACAATGTAATAGTGTCCCAGATTTCCCACAACCCTTCCAACAATGATCATTATCCTTTCTGGTCATATTGGCCAGTCTGAGAGTTGTGAGGTGGTACCTTAGAGATAAAGCTCATATATTCTTTAGCAATTAGTGAATACAGTTGACTTTTTTCCATAGTGTAACTATTGTTGATCCCAGAAGGATTCAGACACATGCTTGTCTTTTCTAAAGGGGTTCCTGTCTAGCAGCTAATGCTAGTAGATGATTCAGTTCTGCAGGAGTCTAGTCTCTGAAGAGAAACATCAAGAATTTTCCTCACATTCTCTAATTCTTTGTTCCTCCACTTCCAGAAACTAGGGAAAGCATAGGTTTGGTTCATATCTAAACTCTCTTATACATTATTGCTTCATGTTTATGTTTTTGTCAGTGTGTGTTTGGAATCTTTTGTGTGTGTTGCTTACTTTTTTGTAAGGGAAAGAAGTAGCTGTCCTATCTAAATTGTACATTATCTACCTCTTTTGAGGCAGTTAGTTGTAGCAAACACAAAAGAGATTGATTGACAAAGTGGCTGAGAGCTAGGGTCAGTGGAGATTTGGAAATGGAATAAAGTGACAGTGTAGAGCCAAGATGAAATCTAATTGACATTTCTATAACTGCTTTATGTTCTAAGCTTAGAACTATTCTCCCAGAAGATTGTATCGATAGTTAGACTGAATTTGTTCTGTATTGCATGTTTGTGAGTCTTTAGCATTTCTTGTGTGTGTGGGAATAAATTATCTGTACCATATCCAATTCATATTATTCATTGAATACCTTTTTATTCCCTCCTATTTGGGGAAATACTAGATATAAGATATAAATAAAGTTTAAGATATAACATCCACCTTGGAGTGTTAGAGTCAGGGATTTAAATGAAAGAGTTTTAGAAAAAGAGAGGCACATTTTTGCTAGAGGCAGGCTCTCCCTGGATTGAATCTGGTTCAAATGGCATGCTTGAATACAGGACAGGGAGGTGATTTAATATTCCCATCCCCTTTAGTGACCAGTAGTGTTCCTCAAGGTTAAAGGTAGGAAATGTGTGATTTTAATCACCAATCTATTATTCCAGTTGTACCATGCTATCTCTGGAGGATTTTTCTCACTAATTCATCAATGTTCCATTCAGTTTACCAAGTGGTAGTCCCAAAAAATAATTAGGGGAGGGTGGGGGGTGGCAAATCTTTTCCTACAAGATTCTGTCATTGCTCAAGATTTACCCCTCTCCTTCTATATAATGCCACCCCTTTCTTGAAACTTTTATGCCTGCTGCCTTTCATGATAGAAATTTCCATCTCCTATGCCATATTGCTAATTGGTGCCTCCCTGCCTGGTATGTCAGAAGTGGGAAATCAATCATATATGCCTGCTAGAGCAAACCCCACTCCAGCTTAATCATTGAGTCAGTTAGGTTTATTAATGACCTAGGAATTCAATCTTGGAAACTGGACAGAATAATGATGAGACTTTAGCTAAACCTGAATGTAACAAGATTAGAAGGCAACTGTTCTTAAAACCATCCCCTTTTCTCCTTGTCATGACCTAAAGATCAATGCAAACTAATCCCTGCTTGTATCCATAGTTCTATTACTTCCCTGCCATGCTTTGAGCCACTAGCCTGGCATCTTCCCTTATTGCCTTCCCAGCCTGTGCTCTCACACCTGGACGTATTTCCCCCTCTTAAACCTCAGGACTTCCTTTTGACAGGTTAAAACGAGCTAAACAAAAGTCTTTTGCTGCAGATTCCTTGACTAGTCTATTTTTTTTTCTGGGAAGCTCTTTAAAATTCCATGGCAACCACAATAGACTGGGGCATGCTTACAATGTACAAGGCAGAACCACTCTATAGTAGGCCCTCATCACTTCATGCCTGAGCTATTATCATGGCCTGCTGATAGTACATGGTCTATTCAAATCTCTCCCCACTCCAACCCATTCTTCAATCCTAATCACCAAAATTATTTTCCTAAAGCTCAGGTTCAACCATGTCACCCCCCTATTCAATAAATAATAACTCCCTGTTGCCTCCAGGATCAAATACAAAGTGCATTGGCATTCAAAGTCCCCTATAACCTAACCCCATCCCACCTACCCAGCAATCTTCATACACCTTAATACCCAACATACATTTCTTGATCCAGTGACATGGTCCTCCTTGGTCTTCCATGAACAGGATACTCCATTTCAGCTCTGGGCATTTCCTTTGACTGTTTCCCATGTTGAGAATATTCTCTCTCTTCTGCTCCAACTACTGACTTTCTAAATAAAATTCTATTTTTTTACTAGAAAACATACCCATCTTCTCAAATCCATTGCCTTTTCTTTGATACTTATTTCCCATATATCCTATATATTTCCAGTTTTATATATATTTGATTGTATGTTATCCCTTCTATTACATGTAAACTCCTTGAGAGCAGGGAGTATCTTTTTGTCTCTTTTTGTAACCCCAAGACTTAGCATAGTGCCTGGCCCATGGTAATCACTAATATATGCTTATTGATTGATTGATTGATTAGTCTTAGGCATTGGAGAATTTAAATTTCATTTCTTTAGTATCTTCAGCATTCCTACCTACACAATCCATCTATACTGTCACATTCCATTTAATTTATATCTATGAATTCCTATAGATGATCTTTAGAGGGTCTAACTCTTCCAGTTAAATCTGGACCTAGCTCTTTGTAAATCTGCAATGCCAACACTAATATATATGTATATATATATTAATAGACTGATCACCTAACCATATTCCATAGTCTGAGCCATAAATCATTTGTTTTATTTTATTTTCTGAATAAACTATCATACTAACCTCTTTTGAGTAAACATAGATCTCATTCAGGAGACCCTGCAATATTCCAGGTCTTGATATTATCAGTATAAGATCAGTCATTCACAAAAGGATCAGTTGGATAGAAAGACCAAATAAGACCCGTATTCCTTATAGTTTAATGGCTACACAAATTGGGGACTGGTTGATGAGAAGCCATCTCCTATGAGCATACACAAAATGGACTGGATCATGTGCAAGAATTCTATGATTAACCTATAACTGTTTCCATCTTACCATGTAGTAAAGAAATGGGTCTATTTGAACTGGTTGCTAGATTGGAACCAAACATACTTTAAAATGACTTCCATAAGATTAAATTGTTCTCTTTTTCTTTGAGGTGACAGTCAAGGGCTACTGTAAGCCTCAAGGTACGGAGAGAGAACTAGCACCAGGAACCTCAATTCCCCACCAAGGGTGACAAAAACCATAAGCATTTGGCCCTTTTGTTGCTCCTGTCTCTCTCATGCTTATCCTTTCTTCTTCTTATTAAATGAATAAGTATTAGAAAAGGTAAGGACTAGGTTGTAATTCTGTGAACTTTAAAAGATTGGGAAGTACCAGGGAACCAGGAACTAGAGTCTATATCAGAGGGTACCAGTAGCTTGACCTGGTTAGGAATGACCTGTTTGACCTAGCAGAGAAGTGGATCAAGGGCCATCAAGATGGAATGTCTTGTATCTTAGACAAGTTATGCCACATTCAGAAATGAACTTGTTGAGTGAATGCTTTGTAGTAACATTACACTTTAGGTCTGACTCCATTTTCCTCAATGTCCAAGATGATATAGGGGAGGATATGCCTGCCTTCACTTAAAAGGAAGATTTGATTTCTATATTTTCTCAATAAATATTCTATTTGGAATAGCTAGTTTATATTAAATAGTTAAATTAATAGTGGGACATTAATGAATGATAACAATATAATAGAGATAATCATAACTGGTAAATGATGTCAGGGAGAGTATGTTGGAATAGAGGCATTATGCAATAGCATTAGAAAGATGACCCTAAGAGTAAGAGAGTACCCTTAGATCCCTGAGGGGAAAATATAATGAACTAATCTTGCTCTTTAGGATCTGTGTGTGTGAGTCAGTTTGAGTAGAATTGGAATGAGGACTACATATGAAAGTATTGGGGAGAGGGGTAGGGGGAGATAGAGATAGATAGATAGATAGATAGATAGATAGATAGATAGATAGATCTAAACTCTAGCGATTCAGATGGTAAGCAAGCAAGCAAGATAAACTTTGCCTTCAAGATGTTTATCATCTGAAAGGGGAAGATGCCTTATAAAACAGGAAGCTTTGGGGGAGGGTCTACTCATAGTTGGCATAGTTTGGAGTTAATGGCCAAAAAGTGCAATAGAAGCTCACTTTTGGACAAGATAAAAATGAAAATTCACCTATCAGGTCCCAAGATAATTCTGGGAGCAGAATCCAAGTTTCTGGAAGGGAATACATTCAGGAATGAAAGATAATTTGGAGCTGGTGGCAAAGAAAGGAGGGTAGATAAGACCCCAAAAGAAATGATTCTGACTAAAAATTAAAATGTTCTGTGTAGGAGAGGTTCAAGCAGAGTGTTCTGTGAAATATGAGGTGGCAGAGATTACTACTTTCAGTGGAAGTATAGGAGAATGGGTAGGGTCTGATTAGGGAAAGCTTCTTTAAGATGGTAAATACAAGCATTTGTTAAATATCAGTACATGTAATGAATGCACCTGAAGGAAGAAAGGGATTTTAACATGGAAGGATGGCAAGGAGGAATGGCAAGGCACATACTAGTTGTGGTGGAAAGCCTGAACAAAGGTCAAGAGAAAGGAGGAAGATGATACTTAGTACAATGGAACTGAAATGTTTGAATGGAAATAGCATGAGGTACATTGGAATGAAGTCTTAGAGTTAGATTTCCATAGGTCTTAAATATCAGGATAAGAAGTTTATATTTTATGGAGAAAATGATGAGTAGTCACTGACATTTTTGGGTAGCAGTGTAGAATTAGGAAGTTAGCAGTTCAGTTGGAAAATTATATAGGCAGCAATATGAAGGACAAGTTGGAGATGAATAGATAGACCTGTTAGGAGGATTTTATAATAATCCAGTCAAGAGGATCTGACTTAGGCTAGGTATGGTGAAAGTAGAAAAGAGGATGCAGATGTGAGAAATAGAAAATTCCATAGAGGGGCTGAGGATTCAGACTTAAAAGAAAGCCATTAGAATCAACAATGAGGGTACTGAGGATCATGGAGAGAGCAGTTTTGATAGAGAGAAGATGGGGAGGAGGTTGGTTTAAGGTAGAGTTGGGAGAAGCGTAGGAAATTCAAAGTTTAATTCCAGATTTCAAACCTGGGTGACTGGAAAGTCAGTGATGCCATCATATAGAAATAGAGACATTAGGAAAAACAATAAATATTGGGGCAAATAGTATGAGCTCAAATGGGTACTTGTTGGATTTGAGATTTCCATAGAATATTTGGAAATTTAGTGTGACTTTCCCTCTGTCAGAGGTAAGAGGAAAATTAAAGAAGAGACAAAACTGTTCTTAGAGTATATAAGGTAAGGATAAACATAAAATCATGTTTTTCAATTTACTTGGCTTCTGTGAATGAAAGTTATACCGTGAAGTTTGTGACAGAAATGGTTAAGGGGAAATTGAAGCACAAAGTTGTTGTGTAAATGGTGAGCAAATATCTACCACTATTAATAGGAGATTATAATAAAGAAGACATTTTCATAACGCTTTCAACTTTGCACTTTATATATGTTATCTCAATTGTTCCTTAGAACAATTCCCATTTTACAGATGAGGAAACTGAAGTTGAGAGATATAAGGTGAATTGCCAAGGATCATAGGGATGATATCTAAGACAGGATGTGAACTCTTCAAGTTTAGCATTCCATTCACTTCCCTACCTAGGTGCCTGATAATTATTTTTATTATTATGATCAAATGAGACCTTTTAGTAAAATATCTGGTACAAAGTTATTGCTTAATAAATATTTGTTCTCTTTCTCTTTTATTGTTTTTTTCAAAGGACTTCAAAAAGAAAGTTATTATTAATAATAATGCATATTTCCATGCCAAATATGGCAAAACATTTAATAAACATTCATTATTAATAATAGCTAACATTTATGTAGATACTTTCTATAGGTATATCTCAGTAATATTGCAAATTCCAGACCACTGCAATAAGGCAAATAAAGTGAGTCACATGAATTTTTTTGCTTTCCAGTGCATATAAAAGTTATGTTTACATTACACTGTAGACTAGCTATGTAGAAATATTATGTCTAGAAAATTCACACCCCTTAATTTAAAAATACTTTATGGCTAAAAAATACTAACCATTTTCTGAATCTTCAGTGAATTGTAATCTTTTTTTGCTGGTTGAGGGTCTTGCCTTGATGCTTTTGATTGCTGACTGATCTTGGTTGAGAATAGTTGTGTGCATTTCTTTAAAAAAAACAGCAATGAATTTATGAATTGACTCTTCCTTTCACTTGAAGACCTAGAGACAAAATTGTCTAATTTTAATACTTTTGTGTCTCAGAGAATAGGGAGGGCCAAGGAGAGGGGAAAGAGACAGAGAAGGCCAGTCCATAGAGCAGTCAGAATACACACAATATTTATTAAGTTCACCATTCTATATGGTCTTGGTTCATGGTGTCCCCAATGATAGTAAACATCATAGATCATTGATTTTAGATCACCATAGCAGATATAATAATAATAATAATAATAATAATAATAATAATAATAATAATAAGTTTGAAATATTGTGAGAAATACCAAAATGTGACATGGATACATGATCTGAGCTGTTGGAAAAATAATGCTGATAGATAGACTTGCCCAGTGCAATGTTGAAATAAACTTTCAATTGTAAAAAAAAACCCAATATCAGCAAAGCTCAAGCAAGTGAAGCAAAATAAAACAAGGTATACCTGTCAGACACTGTGCTAAGTAATTTATAATTATTATCTCATTTTATCTTCATAACAACTCTGGAGGTAGGTGATATTATTATTCTCAATTTACAAATATACTGAAGCATCCAGAGGATAAGTAACTTGCTTAGGGTCACACAGTTAATAAGTGTTGAGGCTGGATTTAAAGATCTTCTGACACTGTAGTGGATAGAAGGCCATGGTTGAAGTCTGGAAGACCTGAGTTCCCTTCTCAGACATTTCCAATCTGTGTGATCCTGAACAAGTCACTTGACCCTATTTCTCATCTATTAAAAGAACTGGAGTAATGGAAATGGAAATGGAAAACCACTCCATTATCTTTGCCAAGAAAACACCAAATGAGGTCACAAAGAGTCAAACAGGGCTGAGTAGCAACTTCCTGACTCCAGGCCCAGCACTCTAACCACTACACCCACCTAGTTGTACCATTAACATCCATTACATGCAAGTCACTAAAGGAGGTTCCCAGGATACAAGGAAAATATTAAAGCAATCATTTTCCTTAAAGAGTTTACATTCTATATGGGGGATTAAAGTTTGTAAGTGAATACAAATGCCTAATAAAAGGCAGAAAGTGATGGGAGAAGGGGTGTGTGTGTGTATGTGTGTGTAACACAAAAGGTTATAGGAATATTTGAGGAGGGAAAGAACATGGTCATTTCAGAGAATTGTTGAAAGTTATATGAAGCTGACAAAATAGCTAAGACTGGAAGATAAGGGTTCTGAAAGAAATTATTCAGCTCATTGAAAAGCATGGGGTATAGTATGTTGTAATACATGTTACAGAGGAAGGAACGTCTAGTAGTCCAGTTTGGCTGGAAAATATAGAGTATGAAAGGGTGCAGTGTGAAATATGTTTGGCAAGATAGGTTATAGCCTGATTGTTAAGGACTTAGAATAACAGGCTGAGTGGATTTTAATTGTATCCTACAAACAATAAGGCTTTTGAACAGTGGAGGGACATAGTAACTTTGTCCCTTTAGAAGATTACTTTGGCTACTATGTGAAAGATGTAAGTTTATACAAATTTATTCTTTACCTCCTCCAGCAAATATTTTCATTCTACATATAGAGAAAGTGAGGTTCAGATAAGTTAAATTGCTAACATGTCACTAAGGGTTTACTATTTGAAAAGCAATATGTAGGCCCTGGAAAACTCAGGATGAAGGCAACAAACCCAGATGAACTCTATCTTAGAAATATGGGGAAAAAGGGGAGCTCAGTTTCTTCATTTGTAAAAGGGAATGCTCATTCACTAGATGAACTCTTTTTTCCCTGTCAGCTCTAAATCTAGGATTCTATTTGTAGAATCACTTGGTGAATTTTGAATAATTGTGAAGAATACAAGACACTTCAGAACAGAAACAGCCAACATTTATTCTGATTTTCCAGTTTAAGGAAGAATCCTTAAACTATAGGCCAGTGACTTTATTTTCTGGCAGATTTCTAGAATCCACTAGTAAAGGGATAGTTTACAAACAATCAGAAAGGGAAGTGGCAACCACCAAAACCAGCATGGGTTCATCCAGAACAGCTCATACCAGATTAATCTCATTTCCTTTTTTTGACAGAGTTACTAGACTGTTAGATGAGGAGAATATAATTAGGCATAGTATAACTGGATTTTAGAAAGGCATCTGACAAAGCCTCTCAAATGAGATTGAGTGATAAGGGCTAAATAATAGCACAATTATAAATCTTTGGAGGCATCTGAATAACCAGACCCAAAGAATGGTGATTAATGATTGTAGTCAACTGGGATGGAGATTTCAGAAATTCTTCAGGATTGTTATTAATTTTGTCTTGTTTAACATTTTTATTGATTTAGATGATCATATGGATGACATGCTTTATGAAAATTTTAGATGTCATGGAAAACATTGATATATATATCAATGTATATATACACACACACATCTATATTTATACACATATCTATCTTAATAATGTTTGTTCTTTGAAGAAGACTATTACATCAAGTAGGTGATGCCATGACAAGCAAATGAATTTAATTTAAATGGGGGAGTTATACTAAATTACCAGTTTAAGTTACCCAGAGCCATCTGGGTCCATCTGGGGCAGATATAAATCAGGATGACTGGATATGGCTTTGGACTTGTTCAAGGTCACACAGATAATATCAAGTGTCTGAGGCCAGATTTGAACTGAGGTCCTCCTGACTCCAGTCCTGGTGGTCTGTACACTACTCCAATCAGTTGCCCCATGCTATGTGAATGTGCACTTATACATATATCTAAACATGTATAAAACTGAGGTTAAAAAAGAGGCAATGTATGTACCTACACACACATACACAAATATATGTATGTAGATGTATTTATATATCCATAAATATGTATGTGCATATGTGCACATGCATGTATATAGACACACACACATACACACACACACACACACACACATATATATATATATATATAAATATAAAACTGAGATAAAAAAGAAGCAATGTCATTCAATGAGGAAAAATTCTGGATTTGGAGTTAGAATTCAGCTTCAAATCTCAGCTGACACTCTATGAATAAGGCTAGTTCCTTAACCTCTCTGGGCTTCAGTTTCCTCAATTATAATATGATGTTCTTGGATTAGATCATGGGGTCCTTAACGTGGGATCTGTGAACTTGTTTTAAAAAATATTTGGATTCAATATAATTGTTTCCTCTGTAATGCTGTGTATTTTAGTTTTTGCATTTTAAATCATTATACTGAGAAGGGGTCCATGGCTTCACCAGACTACACAAGTTCATGACAAAAAAGATTAAGTACCTCAAGATTATCCTTTCCAGTTCTAAATCAGTGCTGACCTTAAGATTCTGACATGATAGAATGAAAGTCTAAAACTAATAAAATGTAATTTAATAAAGATAATTATAAGGGTTCTACAGGACTTATTAAAAAATTAGCTACACAAGTATTAGATGGAGGAAGTATGGCTGGACAGCAATTCATGTGAAAAAGACACTTGGGTTTTAGTGAAGAGCCAGCTCAATAGGAGTCAACAATGTGGTGCAACAGTCAATAAAGTTAATTAAATTCAATTCAGCAAACATTTATTCTACAATCTGACACTCCAGAAATAGAAGTAGAATTCAGACTGAGGAAAATAATAGACATAGACCCTTTTGTACTCAGTTCTGGTTAGTTCATCTCTGGAATATTGTGTTCAGTTTTTGGTTGGCATATTTTAGGAAGCTGAAACAAGTTTTTATTGATTCTGATGAGAAGGGGTCCTGTGACTGGATTCAAAAGCTATGTATAGAGGATCAACTGTGGGAACTAGGGATGCTTAGTTAGAGAAGATTTTTAGGTGTGGGAAGAGCCTGAATTTAATCTTCAAGTATTCAAAGGGCTAACCCATAGAAGGAGAGCGTAGTATTTTATTTTCTCCACCATAGAAGGAGAGTGTAGTATTTTATTTTCTCCAGAGCAAAGAAGCAATGGACTGAAATCAGAGGGACACATTTTAATTAGATATTAGGAAAATCTTGCTAATAACTGACTGAAAGTGGAATAGGTTGCTTTAGTTATTCAACACTTAAGATCTCCAAGAGACTGGGTGTCCATTTACCTGAGAAACAGTAGAGCAGGGTTATTGTTCAGGTACTAGTTAGACTAGATAACCTTTGAGGGTAGCTTCCTGCTGTAGAGTTTAGAGAGCTGACTTTGGAGGCAGCAAAACATGAGTTCAGATCTTGTTTTAGATAATTTCCAGCTGTGTGACCTGTGACAAGTAAACATTTGCCTCAGTTTTCTTAACCGTAAAATAAGAATTATAATAATATAACATCCAGGGTTGTTGTGAAGATTAAATGAAAAAATACTTGTAAAATATTAATCACAGCAGGTGAGTAAGTAATATCTTTTCCTTTCTTATTCAACTGAGATTCCATAATTCTTAGGATGTTTGTATTAGAAATAGATTTGAGTCAGCAACATAAATTTAGTAATATAAGCCATTGAAGTTATGAAATACCAGGAAGACAATGTAGAAAGAAGGCAGTAAAGGACAGAACATTGAGTTTATACCTATATTTAAGGAGAATTAAAAGCTGGAGACAATTCACAATATGGACAGGAAGAACTTGAGACCAATCAGAGGATCTGGATGTGCATTAGTACCTTATCACTTATTACCTCTGTGATCCTGGGCAAATCCTGAAATTTCCTCATTTATAAAATTCAGGGATTGGACTAGCTTTCAGATTGCTTCCAGATCTAAATCTATGATCTGTGCTAAGTAAAAGCTGAATATGGAAAGATATCAAACTCCCGAGGGCTTGAGAATGAAGACTTACATGAAATAAAGTACTAGATTTGGAGGAAAGCAAATTTTCATACTTATTAGTCTTTCCTTTATTTCAAACCAGGGTTTCCATTCCAGGACTTCTCTGTCCTTTTTCCTTCCTTTTTCTCCATGAGAGTACTCATTTTCTTTTCAAAAATCCCAATCTGTGATTTTTTTCAAGCTCCCTATATGTACCAGGCTCTCTGTTGACCTTGGCATCTCCAATGGCCTTTGAGTCATCTTGAAATGGATGTCCAACTGTTTTTTTTAGTCATTTTTCAATTGTATTCAATTCTTTGTGACTCTATTTGGGGTTTTCTTAGCAAAGATACTGGAATAATATGCTATTTCCTTCTCTAGCTCATTTTACAGATAAGGAAACTGAGGTGAACATAGTTAAGTGATTTGCCCAGGATCTCACAGCTTTACACAGTGTCTAATATCAGATTTGAACAAAAGTATGTGAGTTTTCCTGACACTATCCACTATATCATTTATCTGACATCTAGTAGACATCTTAAAGTCAATATATCCCTTATCTTTTCCTCCTTATTACTGTAGAGGACAGCCACCATTGAATCATTTTTCTCAGGCTCACTACCTAAGAGTTCACCTGGACTCCTCACTTTCACCCCATTCCCAATATCCTGTCTGTTGATTTCACCTTTACAATATCTCTCAAGGGTTCTCCCTTTGCTCCTAAGACCCTGCCAGCTCTCTATAGTGTAGGTCCTCCTTACCTCTGGCTTGGATTATTGTATATCCTACTGAGGGGTCTACCTGCCTCAAGGCTCTCCCCACAACAATCCATCTTCAATTCAGATACTAAAGTGATTACCCTAAAACCCAGATACAATCACTTCACTACTCTGATAAACTCCAGTAACTTCCTATTGCCTTCAAGATCAAATGCAAATTTTTTTTGGATTTGTCTCCTACCTTTCACAATGACACAAACTCTGATTCATTAATGTTGGTCTTCCGACTTCCAGGAAAAAGACATTTCCTCTATGCTCTGGGGATTTTCTCTGGCTGTTTCATGTTTTGAGCATACTCCCTTCTTTTGTAATTACTGATCTCCTCGGATTTAAGTCTCCACTAAAATCCCCCAAATGCAGTGCCTCCCCTCAATTAATAGTCTTATATCCTGTATATAGTTTGCTTTCCAGATTTGTTTGCATGATGTCTCTCCCATTATATGTTTCTTTGAGAGCGTGGATTGGTTTTTGTCTCCTTTTGTATCCCCAGTGCCCAACATTATTAGATGCTTAATAAACGTTTATTGATTGATTGCCTGATTTCCCTTTTCCAGTCATCCATTTTCTGTAGGGAGGTGTCCTGATCACAAGCTTGGAGTTTGGCTGTTCAATTAGTTATTCCAAAGGTATTCAATAGATCAGAAAGATTGGGACAACATGGCTGCGAGGCTGTGGCATCAAGACTGGCTTCTTCCAGTGAAATAAGCGATTCCTTTGGTTACATGTACTGGAGATATCAGAGTCAATTCCAACCAGAAACATGAGACGTAAAGGGGAAGAAAAAAGACTAAGTGGCACAACTACATTTTTTTTTGACATTAATAGTTGTTTATTCACTCATTGAATAACTGATCCTGATGCCTGGAATGTCCTCCATTTTGACTTATCTCCTTAGTATTTTTTTTTAAAGAAAGCTTTTATTTATTTTGAGTTTTACACCCCCCCCCCCCCCGGGCCATTCTTCACAACCACATCTTAAGAAAAGACAAATGGGGGCGCAGTGGATAGAGAACCGGCCCTGGAATCGGGAGGACCCGAATAGACACTTAATAATTGTCTAGCTGTGTGACCTAGGGCAAGTCATTCACCCCCATTGCCCTAAATAAATTTAAAAAAAGAGAGTAGATAAATGGCAAATGAAAGAAATTAGACTGTTCATCAGTAAATCCCCAGGAGGCCCAAATGAGGAATAGGGGGCTCTGAGTGATAAATTAACAAATTGACATTAAAAATAGTCCTACACGTGCAAGTAGGAAAATGCCCCGAGAATGGGCCGGATCCATCGGATCCTCCTGGGGGAGTGAAGTTCAGGACGGCTGGCACAAAGGCACAGCGGGAATGCCGAGGAGGGAGGGAGGGAGCCAGTGTTTAACAGGGATCATGCAAAAATAAACTGGAGCGATGGATTGCACCTCCTCCCTCCCACCTAGGCTTCTAGGATTTTGTATATGCATTTTGTATATATATGTATACATGCATTCTGTATCCATATGTATACATGCATTCTGTTTCTATATGAATACATGCATCCTGTATCCATATGAATGTGTGCATTCTGTATCCATATGAATGCGTACATTCTGCATCTATATGTATGTATACATGCATTCTGTATGCATATGAATGCGTGCATTCTGTATCTATATGTATGCATGAATGCATTCTGTATACATGCATTCTGTATCTATATATACATGTATTCTGTATCTATATGAATGCATGCATTCTGTATCTACATGTATGCGTGCATTCTATATCTACATGTATAGGCGCATTCTGTATCTATATGTATGAGTGCATTCTGCATTTATTCGTATACATGCATTTTGATTTATCCTGAAGACCCAAGACTATAGATAAGAGGCTAACAGCTTCCTGGTCACTAGTTACCCCAGGTTTTGGCTTGGAGGAGGTGATTTCGAATTCAAATACATCTTAAATGGCAGTTCAGCTCCGTCTATGCCCTGTGGCCATAAACTCCCGAGTCCTTCTAGGAGAGGTTCTTAGCTGGAGGGAGAAGGGAGGAAAGGGAGGGCCAAGGACTTCTTGGAGAAAGGAGGCCTGGACGCCTAGGGTGGGCCGTGGGGTCCGGTGGCCCGAAGCCGGGCTCGGCTCCGGAGGCGGGGGGAGCGGGAGGCGCTGCTGCTCGCGGGGCCCCGGCGGAGCGGTCAGGGCGTGGCGGAGGGTCTGAGTCACGGCCACGGCCACGGCCCCGCCCCGGCGGGAGGAGCCCGGGAGGCCGCCCCGGCCGAGCACTGCGGCGGCGGCGGCGGCGGGCCGGGACGGACGGGATCCGAGCGGGCTCGGGCGCGGACATCCGCGGAGCCATGGGGGAGGGCGCGCCGGCGGCGGGCGCCGCGCAGGGCGGCCCGGTGCACGCGGTCACGGTGGTGACGCTGCTGGAGAAGCTGTCCGCCATGCTGGAGGCGGTGCGGGAGCGCCAGGGCGGCCTGGCCCGGCGGCAGGGCGGGCTGACGGGCACGGTGCGCCGCATCCAGAGCGGCCTGGGCGAGCTCAGCCGCCGCCACGGGGCCACCTGCAACACGCTGGCGCAGCTGCTGGACAAGGCCGAGCGCGTCAGCACCCACGCGCACGCCGCCCGCGAGCGCGCCGCCCGCCGCGCGCTCCAGGTGCAGCGGCTCGAGCTCAACCACGCGCTGCTGGTGGCCCGCGGTCAGCTGCACGTCCGGCTCTTCAAGGTCAGTGGGGGCCCGGCCCGGCCCGGCCCGGCCCGGCCCGCCGGGCGCGCATTCCGCGCGGGCCTCCCACGGGCGGCGGCCTCCTGCCGCGCCCTGTGCGTCACGCCGGGCCTCGCCCCGGCCCGCCCCGCTGCTCCCGCCTCCCGTGCCCCGCCCTGGGCCGGCCTTGGCTGGACCAGCGGCCCATCGAGCTCGAGATGCGGGCTTTAGCCCCGGATGGAGGGAATCCCGGGGTGCAGCGCCCGCGTGTCACAGATGAGGATCGGAAAGAGACGGGGACCTAGCCGGGCCTTCACCCCCCGCCCCCAACGTGGGCTGCTTCTTTACCTGAGGCCCACAGTCTGAGCATGGATGAGATTAAGGAGGGCCTTTGGGGAAAAATGCATTACATATTTTATTTTATTATTATTACTATTTGCCAAGCAGTGGGATTAAATGATTTGTCCAAGATCACACAGCTAGGTGTCTGAGGCTAGATCTGAACTCAGGTCTTCTTGACTCCAGGGCCGGTGTTCTATCCACTGCGCCATCTAGCTACCCTGATCCTGTGTATTTTATAGGTTTTAAAACTATTCTGAGCATGGATTCATGCACCAAAATGACGAGGGGATCCATGATACATAAAAGATGAAGAGTCCTGCCCCACCTTCTGTGGATGATGGCATCTTTTTTATTTTTATTTTTATTTTTTAGGTTTTTGCAAAGCAAATGGGGTTAAGTGGCTTGCCCAAGGCCACACAGCTAGGAAATTAAGTGTCTGAGACTGGACTTGAACCCAGGTACTCCTGACTCCAAGGCCGGTGCTTTATCCACTACCCACCTAGCCACCCTGATTGTAGATCTTAATCCCCTAACCCCCTTCCTCCCATCCCCAAAGATTATGGGAGGGATTATTTGTTCCCCTTTCTCAGTCAGTGTTCCTAAGTTATACTGTTGTGGGTAGCTTTCTACCCAAAACAGACCTTCCTGTGACTTTTGAAAACTCAGCCTTAATAGAATGACTTGGGTAAAAGTTAATGACTTCTAGGCACTAAGTGAACTTAATTCATAAGGAATCTATCCTGCTCATAGTTAGCTTCATTCACCTTTCCCTAGGGCTCCCCCACCCCATTCCATGCACTTCTGGGTCTGTAAGAAGCAAGGGATAGCCCAGATAATGAGAATTTTAGTCAGGAGTAAGGCTTGATTTGGTGGCTTGCTTCTGGAAGTGACATCTTCAACAATTATATTAAGATGTTATTTCTGGGAAGATAATGTTCATTGTTCTTCACTTTTAGGAGGAGGCAGAAATTCCAGCCAGAGCTTTTCAGAAGGAGCCAGAATCCACAGGGGTGGAGGAGAATGAATTAGGACCAGAGGCCGTAGAAGAGCTGGAAGAAGGGGAGAGCTCAGATGAGGAGCCAGTGGAATCCCGGACCAAGCGGTTTCGTCGTACTGGCTTACAGAAGGTGCAAAGCCTTCGAAGGGCACTGTCCACCCGAAAGGGCAAAGGGCCTGCCCCACTTCCACCTACTCCCACCAAACCTCCTCGACTGGGCCCTAGCCAGGGCCTTGAAAATCAACCTGAGGCAGGGGTAGCGATTGAAACAGAACCAGGGTTGGAGCTAGAGCCACTAAGGAGCGCTGTGGAAGATCCAGAAAGCTCTGAGACCAGGCAAATTCCAGTGCTTCAGGAAGAGGATGCTGCCTAGAACTCCATCCTGCCTGCCCACTTCTCTGTGCCTTTATGACACTATCATTTGCCAAGCAATAGATTCCATTTACCCATAGAGCACTTATATTCAAACAAAGAACCCTGCCTTTATAGCTTGCCTCCCTCCTTCCCTTACTCCTAAACTAAGGCTTTCATTCCAAAGAATCAGTCTAGCCTCAATTCACCCTACCTCCAAGACCAGTCCCATCACCCTTCCAAGTATGTTCAAGATTAATAAACTAATTTCTCTAACCACAAGTTTCATGTAATTGAGGAATAATACTTCATAGAATAAGAACCACCTGGAACATATCAGAACAGTTCACGATATCCTCTCCTGAAGGTCTCTGCAGGCTTTTATTTCTCCCAGTTCAGGGGGTCAGGAAACTCCAAATACTCTGAGTGAAGGATTGGTTCTCTACAAAAATGAGACATTTTGGTCCTGCAAAGGGAGCGTAGGGGAAACAACCAATAAACTGAGGGAATGGGATCATGGAATCAGGAGCTGGAAGGGATTGTAGAGGTCATCTATATCATATGCCCTTCCCTAAATAATATAGGCAGAAAGTGGCAGATCAGGATTTGAATTCAGGTCTTCAGACTCAAATTCAGTGATCTTTCCATTATACCACACAGCTAAATAAGGAAAACACAAATAATAGAAAATACAAGAAGGAAAAACAACATGGTTACATATCATGTGGTAGGTACTAGCAGTAAAGGAAGGTTGACACATCAGCAAGATTTGGCATATACAAGTGTTCATTAACTATGCTAGGCACCAGAGGAGATCCTGAAAGACAGCTCCTAAACAGAGTATATGATATTGCATGGTAAATGGATTAGAAAACAAAATGCCATGAAAGATCTAAGGAGGAAGTCACTAACCATGGGGGGAATTGGAAAAGACTTCATGAAGGAGATGGCATTTGAGATGGGCTTGTATAGTAATTCAACAAATTAAGGAGCAGGTGGACATTCTAAGCACAAGGAACAGTAGGAACAAAGACTAGAAATGAGTAGAGAGCTTTAATCTGAAAGTCATGAAGAGAAGCATCACCTAAAAGAACACTGATCTGGGTACCCTACACATGTAGTTTAGATCATTATTATGCAAGAGGAAAGATTAGAAGGTGTTCCTAAAGTGTAAGGAATAGAAAAAAGAAAGAAATCTATGAGGGGCCATAGGGAAAGATAATGGAAATGGTTCAAGGGAACAGAAGCAGTTGATAGGACCAGAAATCTGGCAGGACACAAGATGAAAGAAGCCAGTTCCAAAACTGGAAGACATGCGTCTTAACTCTTTAGCACTCTTGCCATTACACCAAGCTGTCTTTAGAAAACAAGTCCCAAACTAGCAAGGATGGTAATATTTCTGAATTTTGGGGAAGATCTTAAGATTTCCTCAAGTAATTTTTAAATGAGAGCAATTGAGGTCAAGAGACTTAGAATTTATGATTCTGATATTGTCCTATTTCTGGTAGCTCATCAATAAAATCAGGAATGGAGGCAGAGAGTGAAAGAGTGCTAATGATCTTATTTTTTTTCCTTCATCCCTAATTATCTACCATTAGATTTCCAATTTCAAATACCAGAAGACTTTTCTCCACCATAAAATCTTGCTGACCTTGAAAAAGGTCAAATAAAATCCATGAGATCCCTGAACACAAGTGGAGGTTTAGTGTGCAGATTTTGTTTTAGACTATTACAACCTAATTGAATTTACTTAAGAGGTTTGTTTTTACAAAACCACAAAATTCAAGTGATGGATAGGTTGCCTAGAGTATGCTAATCAATGTGTTCTAATCCAAGCTATACTGTGGATCAGGATTAAAAAATCTAAGTACTCTACCAGAGTTCCCATCTACTTTTTTCAATTCTCATTTGTCTTCACTGGCAATAGAGAATTAGAGGGAGATAGGGGGTGTGATGGAAAACACATTGCATCCTGGATCAGAAGATGTTGGGTTTAAATCCTAGTTCTGCTCCTTCCTGAGCTGGGCAGACCACATTCTTAGTTATGTGTTCAGTTCTCTCCACCATATTTTAGGAAAGATTACACAAGCTGAAGTACCTGGGATAAGTTGAAGAGATGGGACATTTCATACAGTGTTGGTTGAAAGAATCAACAAGCATTAGTAAATGTTTATCATATATCAGACACTTTATTGTAAGGATACAGATATGAGAAAAAAGAAAATATCAGCCCTCATAATTTACATTCTAATAGTGAAAGGTGTGGGGTGGAGTCAGGAAAGAAAGAGGAGAGACGAGTACTGTAGAGAATATGCTAGAGAGTCAGCCATGCAGCCTGGAGGGGAATGAAGCAATAGTTTGTCTGGGATTTCTCCTTAAAATGTAAGTTCTGAGAGGAACCAGCCAATCAGAGAGAGGCCTTGGGGTGGACTGTTCTTTTAAGGTATGAAGTCCAGAGATGAAGAAAGCTTCCAGGGTGAAGAGTTTGGGATTTTCAGACTGAAGAAAAGACTGGAGATGGATGGGTAGGATGGGAAAAATTGAAACCTGTGTTCATACATTTGAAGGAATAGGAATTAAACTTTTTAAAATTTGATCTCAGGAGATAGAAATAGGGACAAAGGATAGAATTCCCAAATAGGAAGACTTTTAGTTTGACACACAAGGAATACTTCTTGACCTTTAGAGCTGTCCAAAAGTGCAATGAAGAGTGGAGGCAGTGGCTTGATTTGGGGTCCTATTCAAGAAGACTTGGATTCAAATGCTGACTCTTTACTTTCCCAAGTGACTGATCCTCTCTGGGTCTCAATTTTTCCATATATAAAATGAAGAAGCTGAATTAGATGGCTCCTTAGATCCTTTTCAGCTCTAAATCCAAGACTGATCCTTTTTTAGCCTCCAAAGACAGGAGGCACCAGGGAATTTGAACCCAGGGATCCCCTTCACCTTGGATGTACCTCAAAAGCTATCCTAGAACTCTTCAGCAAAATCTATTCCAACTGGGTTTCAGATCTCCAAGATGATTGTATCTTCAGATCCTAGAAAGAATGGATTGGAAATAGAAGGCATAGGATTTATTGTTAGTAGCCATTATCTCAATCCAGACTGCTCAGTAGATCTTTCTTTCCTATATGGATCTGCTGATCTCTATGATTTCTGGTGTCACATCACTTAGTCCCTATCCCTTAGTCTCTTGGGTAGAGAAATATTCTGATGCAATGGAACTTCATTTGAGTTGTATTTGTCCTTAGATTTGGGCTGTATTTTTATACAGCATGGATTCTTAACCTTTTTTGTGTGTGTTCTGCTTGCTTGAAAAGTCTTTTGAAGCCTATGAACCCATTCTCAGAATAATGCTTTTAGATGCATAAAATAAAACATTGGAGATAAAGAAGGAAACCAAATATGATTAAACATAGTTGTCAAAATATTTTAAAAAGCCATGATGTTGGAATATATTTATAAAAATAGTAAAAGTTCAAATTCCACATTCCCCCTGGGCCCTAAGAATCCCTGTTTACAGGGTGGAGTTGGGATAGGCTTCTAACATACAATTGTGGGGGTTGGATAAAGCACTATCCTGAGGGTTGGATTCTCTGTTAGGAAGGGATACATACTTGGCTTGCCCTATCTCAAAACCATACCAGAAAGCACAATTGGATCCGTAAGAAGATTTCTCTAGCAGTCATCCAAAGATTTTCTCAAACAGGGTTCTTTTCCTAAGGTTGCTTCCCCTTGTTCCATGAAAAGACTTTAGGTTTCAAGTCAGACTGAGTCCTAGGAAAGACCTCATATTAGAAAAGTCAGTCACTCACTGTGTCCTAGGCAATTGCTAATCATCTTTACCTTTTTCTTGCCACAGGACTTTGTTGATCCCAGAGAAAAATGTGGTTGAAGACTTTATCCAGTTCTGCCTCACCTTCAATCCAATTCTTGTGCGGGTCAAGATATGACCCTTGATATGCCTTTGGTTCTCCTCAAAAAACAAAGGATCAATAACAACTCTTAACTTTGTAAATTACTAAAGCTATTGCTTTAAGTCAAAAAATATAATTCACAGAGCAATTCTCTGGGCTTCTGAGTTTCTCTACAACTACCCTCAAAATGAAGGGACAGTTCCTACATTTTAAGGACATCCATTCACCTAATAATCACCATGTCTTCTAGGCTCAAGATTTTCTCTTCATCCTTACAGTGTTAACACTACATTCGAGTTTCAGATATTTCCTCCTTGCTCCTGGCTGAGAGGCAGCAAAGAGGTGAGATGGATAGAGCTCTGAACCTAGAATCAGGACCTGAGTTTGTATCAGAGTTCAGATTCTTACTAGTTGTGTGACCTTGGGCGAGTTACTTAATCTCTTGGGGAGGTTAATGTGGATACTAATAGTACCTCCCTCCCTGATTATTATAAGGATCAGATAATATTTATAAGGTGCCTGTCATCTCTTTGTCACTAAAGAAGTGCTAGCTATAAAAATAATGATAGTAATAATAATATTATTCTTATTATTTTCCTTGTTTTTGAACATTCTTTCTCCAAACTTATCTCTTCCATTCTCATTCAGAGCTTTTCTCAGATCCTTCTTTCTGGAGCCTACCCAGAGAAGGTCTGGGGGAAGATCACACCACCCCCAAACACCTGCTTCAAGCAACTGCCTCTTCCCCAAACAAGTCTCTCAAAAAAGAAATAGAAAAGAAGGGAAGAGTAGAAAACACCAACACTCCCTATACCACATTACATGCGTAGGCATGGTAATGAGCACTTCTGTGATATTTGTAGGCTTGCTCTAAAGCACATATGATATCTGTGATACCTTACATGAGTCATGGATGTCCTCACATAGCTAATACCAAATGGAGATCAAACTTTTCTATGTAAGAATTGGAAACTGGGAGGAAGCTCTGAGAATATTGGCTCTCATTAGGATTTTGATTAGAAAAAAATAACTCACTAAGCTAAGACATTAAGTTAAATAACTCATTAAGGCAGTTAAACTCATGACATTAAGAAACTTATTCAGTGTCTACAATAAGCCTCTAAATGATGCATTGCAAATATAATGATTCTTATTTTGCAGATGCTGAGTCTGAGGTTCAGAGAAATGAAATCAATTGCCTATGATCAACCGCATAAAGTCAGTGAAGGGAAAAAGGAAGGGACCAGACATTTAAACCCCTGTTATATGCTGGATACTCAACAGTATTTTCTCATTTAATCCTCACAATGAGATAGATTCTATTATCACACCCATTTTACAACTGAAAAAGTTGAGGCAGTCAGAGGTGAAATGTTTTTCCCTGGGTTACACAGCTAGGAAGTGTGTGCAATTTGATTTGAACTCATTCCTTTGTGACAGATGCAGAGCTCTCTATATCTTGCATTACATGGTTGCTCCAGTGAGTACCAAAGGCAGGAGTCAAACCTCTGTCTCTCTTGATTATGAATCCAGTGGTTTTTCTGCTAATCCATGCTCCCTGGCACAGTGGATAGAGTGCCAGGCTTGAAGTCAGGACGACTTATCTTCCAGAGTTCAAATCTAGCCTAAGATGTGTACTAATAGTGTGACCCTGGGCAAGTCACTTAACCTTCAGTTTGCCTCAGTTTTCTCAGCTGTAAAGTGAGCTGGAGAAGAAAATGACAAACCACTTCAATATCTTTGTCCTAAATGGGGCAGCTAGGTGGTGCAGTGGATAGAGCACTGCCCTTGGAGTCAGGAGGACCTGAATTCTAATCTGACCTCAGACACTTAATAATTGCCTAGTTGTGAGACCTTGGGCAAGTCACTTAACCCCACTGCTTTGCAACCCCCCACCCAAAACCAAAAAAAAATCATAAATGGGGTTGAAGAGAGTTGGACAAGACTGAAACAACTTGAACAACAAAAATGCTACCTCCCAAACTTTGGGATGTCAATGTTAGAGCTCAAAGATGCTTCTGCTACCTTTTACTATTTGTCATATTCACTCTACTGACTGTAGGAGAGAGGAAGGAGAGGTGAAATGATAATTGCTCTTATATTTTTTGTGGACCATGACAGGTAATAAGTAGTTATAATATTTACATCTTCTCTATATATCTTTATATCTTCTCTCTCCTCATTACCATTCTCCAGACATTCCCTTTACAGTCATCACTCAGTAATCTCTCCTCCTCTGAATTTTATTCCATCACATATATCACTTATTTTAGATCCTTGTTACTTAAAATTATCAACCTGTATCTCTTCCAGGAGTTGATTCAGAATTCTTCCTTCCACCACAACCCCCTCCTGCTTAGGCCCTTCAATATACACTGATGTCTTCTTGAACACTCTGAACTGCCTGCCCAATTGACTTTAAAATTTAACTTGTTAAGCTGATTCCTTTTGCTCCTTGCATTGACTCTGGTCCAGAGAAGTGGTCACTTCTTAAGGTCACATGGGTAGTAAATAGCAGAGCCATCTAATCTATTTGTCCTGTCCGTCATCACTAAGTCCAATTCTATGCCATTTTTCAACTTCTGAATCCTCTGCCCCTTGTCCTATCACTGCCCGAGCAGAATTTCAGCTACTCAGTATCTGCCCTCTCCATGCCTTTATGTAGAATATCACAGACTTGCACTGACAGCATCAGCTACAAATAAACACTATTTAATCTCAATTTGGTTTTCACTATTGTTCTGAAATCTTTGTATACTTCTTTGATTGATTTTCAATCATGATCCAGAAACAGATATTCCCAACATTATCTTTTCTGGATTTTATCAAGTAGTTAGTAACAGAATCTGAGAATTGAATTCAAGTTCTGTAACTACTAAAAGAGTTTTCTTTTCAATTCATAATAGCTACTGATCTAACAAAAAACAAAAAATAGACAAGAACATAACATGTCAAACTATTGAGAGTTTGGGAAAGGAAGCTTAGATCCAAAGTATTTTTGTATTTGTCTTAACAGAACTAGCACCTCAGGTGTGAGGGCTTCTCAGGGCTGTTCATCCACTTTTTATGTCCCTCTGTTACTGAACTCTCACCTATAGTTCCAGGAAACTTTAGCATGCACAGTGGAAAAACCATCTCTGTAGACAAGCTAAACCAGAGTAACCTATAGGCTTCAAACCCACTGGTAAATTAAGGGAATGTCTACCCAAGGAAATGAAGACTTCCCCCATAAGAATTGTAGATGAGAATAATTTATTCCAACAACCATGTCGGTGATGTAAACAGGAGATATAGAGTACTTAAAAGTTTGCTCAAGATGGGAGATACCAAGCTGGCTTCCTCTATCCTGAGCTATTGTCAATTGTCTTGAGTTTTGTCTAGCCACTGGACTTTGAAGACTCTGGAAGAGAGTGTGAGGCTGATGACTTTTGTGCAACTCTGTCTCACTTAAATCCAATTCATGTGCAAGTCAAGTCATCACTGGTAATATCATCAGTCCTCTTTGAAAGTGAAAGACAAACAGCAATTCTCCCTTCTCAACATCCCTTGCATCCTTTCTTTTTCACTACAAATACATTCACTATCCTGATTATGTCCTCATCACTTCTCACCTCCACTATAACAGTAGTCCGTCTCTTGATGTCTTCCTTAGGGAGACTGGCACAGCAGGAAATGGAAGGTGCACACTCTGAAGGCATGGATAATGAAAACTGAGTCAGTCATTAAGCATGTATTAAAACTTATTATGCACTTGTCACTATGCTACACTGAAAAAGACAGATCCTGCTTTCCAGGATCTCATAATCTAATGGGGGAGACAACAAGCAAAAACATATACAAACAAACTATCTATAGGATAAATAGGAAAGTATTAATAGAAGGAAGGCAGGCACTAGAATTATGAGGGATTGAAAAGACTTCTTATGGAAGATGGGATTTTAATTGGATATTGAAGGAAGCCTGGGAAATCAGGAGGCAGAGATGAGGAGGAAGGAACAGCCAGAGAAAATATCTGGAATGGAGACATGGAATGTCTTGTTTGTGCAATATCAAGGAGGTACTGAATTGAAGAGTATGTGGGGTTGGGGAATGTAAAGTATGAGAAGACTGGAAAAAAAAGAGGGATATGTATGCTAGGTAAGGAAGGATTTTGAATTGCAAAAAGTTTTTTTTTTAATCTTGTCTTTGAGCCTTGAGATAATAAGAAACCAGTGAAGTATGATGAGCTTTTATTTATTTTTTTCCCTAATTACAGGCAAAGACAGTTTTCATCATTTATCCTTTTTGCATGCTTTTAAGTTACACATTTTTCTACCACCTTCTCAATGACAATGAAAAATCTGTTATAGGTTGTAAACGTACAATCATGTTTAACATATTTCCATATTAGTCACATTGTGAAAGAATCAGAAGGGGGAAAGTGAGAGAGAAGGAAACAACATAAAAGAAGTTTTAAAAAGTGAAGATAGTAGGTTTTGCTCTGCATTCAGACTCCATAGCTTTTTTCCCTCTGGATGTGGATGGCATTTTCCATAAATAGTTGGAAGTATGAGTATAGAGGTAACATGGTTGGATGTGCCTGATAGGAAAATTCCTTTGATGACTGAATCTGGAGAATGGATTGAAGTGGGGAGAGAATTATGGGAGGTAGACACATCAGTAGGTTATTTCAATATCTCAGTGTAAGCTGATGTGGGCCAGACCCAGGGTGGTGGTAGCAGAGGAAAGAAAACAATGAATTCAAAAGATGGTGCTGATGAAATCAATAGACTTTGGGAACAAACTGGATACAGGGGTACGAGGAAGTGGAGAGGAATAGAGGATGATAGCTAAATTGTGAGCCTTAGAAGTTGGAAGAATGGTGGTTCCTTGACAATAATAGGGAAATATAGAAGTGGGGGAGGCTTTAAGCGGAAAGATGAGTTCAGTTTCCTAATTGATTTTTTTCTGCAGGGTTGCCTCTTTTTTTTTTTTTTTTTTTTTTTTAGTTTTTTGCAAGGCAATGGGGTTATGTGGCTTGCCCAAGGCCACACAGCTAGGTAATTATTAAGTGTCTGAGGTCGGATTTGAACTCAGGTACTCCTGACTCCAAGGCCAGTGCTCTATCCACTGCGCCACCTAGCTGCCCCCGGGGTTGCCTCTTTCTAAGTAAGTTATCTTCCACTCAGTTGTCAAAATAAATGTCCTAATGCATGGGATCTGCCCATATTAAATCCTTGTTAAAAAAAAATTATTCAATGACATCCTGAGATTTAAAGCCTTCTACAGTCTGGCTTCAATCTATCTTTACAGACTTATTTCATCTTCCTTTCACACTTCTGAATCCCAACTGTACTGTTTGCTGAACTGGTCACTCCTCTTGTTTTTGTGTTTTTGCATGGGCTATTTATTTCTCTGGAATATACTGAGTCCTCAGCTCTAAATCTTAGAATCCTCAGCTTCCTTTAAAATTCTAACTTAGGTTTCAGCTCTTTTGCATAATGCCCAAGTCATAAGTGTACTTCCTTGAATCACATTGTATTCATTTATTGGAAAATTCTATATTCTTTCCAATTTAATATAAGCTAGTGAAGGGATATTTCATTTTTGTTCTTGTATCTCCAACCCTGAGAGGATGGGGACAGCTCAGCAGTACAGAAGATAGAATATAGAGCTTGGAATCAGAAAGACTGAGTTTGAATCCTGTCTCAGACCCTTACTAGTTGTATGATCCTGGATAAATCATATCCCTGTTTGGTCTCAGTTTCTTCAATTATAAAAAATGGGAATAAGGTATTATCACTTGCTTTATAGAGTAGGTATGGGGATCAAATGAGAAACACATGTGAAATGTTTTGCAAACTGTATAGGGTTGTATAAAATAAATAAATATAGATATTATTGCTATTATTACTATAACAGCTGTTCTGTAAGTTAGGAAGATCTGGATTCACATCCTTCTTTGACACATACTAACTTGTGTGACCCTGGGTAAATCAATTCCTCAGTGCTCTAATTAACTCTCTAAGATTATAAATTATAGAGAAGATGCTGACCTACAATGGTAGCAAGAATTTCTTCATCCCAGGAATTCCTTTTGTAAATGAAACACAAGTCTAGTCCCTGTTCCTTTTCTTAACACTCAGTCCAGTGACTTGCCCACATGCAAACACATAAATGGGCCTGGGATTTCCTCAAGGTACATATTCTCTCTAATACTGTAGTTAGAAGCCATCCTTACATACTCACCCTGTCTGGCATCAGTCCAGGCTTTCTCATTTTTAGTTATAGGCTTTCCTCAATTTCTTTTTTTTTTTTAGGTTTTTTCAAGGCGATGGGGTTAAGTGGCTTGCCCAAGGCCACACAGCTAGGTAATTATTAAGTATCTGAGGTCAGATTTGCACTCAGGTACTCCTGAATCCATGGCTGGTGCTCTATCCATTGTGCCACCTAGCCGCCCCCTAAATTTCTTTTGATGTTGCACTAATCCTAGCATAGCACCTAAGTAACCCCCTGGTTAGTCCTCATTCTTCTATATAACCAGCCATCTCTTTTTTTTTTTGCTCATACTCATTATCTTTCCTAATGAAACCATTTATTCCAGTCCTTTAAAGTTCCTTATTTTTCATATTTTGCAGCCCACTCACACCTACCATGTGCCTCTCTATTGTTCTCTATGCAATAATCATTTTAAGTTTCCATGATTCATAACCATTTAACAATACCAATAGAATATTGTTTTAAAAGATGAGCCTTTGTTTTAGAGAGAAATTTGGAACCATTCAAAGAGCTCAGCAGTTTTCTTTAGGCAATATTGCCTGTTCTCCTCCTACTTGATTCTGGGCTTGCCCAATTCATTGTGTGTTTATGTTGTCTGTCCAAATATATACACTGATGAACAAGTTGCAAAGATTTTTGTGACAACTTTCCTCCCCTGCTCCCATCAATGACAGATACACTAGTCTACATGTATTCCACATGTAGGTGGCCTCTATTAGTTGTCCTCTTAACTGCTTTTCATAATCTTGACAATAGCCATTTTTCATCCATTTGGTTTTTGCACTGTGAGTGAATAGGACACTTTTCAGCATTTGCATGTCTCTTTTGTGTGTCTGCAGTGTTTCAATACATTTTCTATAAATAGGAAGATCTGAAGGATCTTATCATTCACAGGGAATCCCTCTTCAATTTGGACTCTACATCGAACCTCCTCTAGGATAGTGGCAAATGCTTTTGGCAAGCATACATCTTGTTACGTACCAGAGGTTCATCAAACAAGGTAATCTCCATTGCTATTAACTCTTAAGGAAGTTTGAGTGATTTTGATGTATGAATGAGAGAGAATTTGTTGAAAAAAAACCCAAGGTGTTATTTTGTTGTACCCAATCAACTGTTTTTTTTTAAATCAGCAAAAAAAAGGACAATGGAATCTTTCATTCTCTATCAGGCAATCATGTAATATATGTAAAGTTGTGGTTTACTATAGACTTTAGCTGGTGAAAGCCTTCCTATTCTACAATAATAAATTCATTAAGAATACCTTTTATGTAGAGCATAGATCAGTATTTGCTGTTTTTTTAAGTCATTTTATTTTGGTTTAAATAAAATCTAAGATTCTTCCTTCTTTTGTATCTCCCTTCCTTTCTGACACCTTTTGAATTAATCCCTCAACACAGAGCATCTTGGTTTGGGGTAATTTTAGTGTTGTTTCTTCATTCTTTAGAAACATATTTATGACTATGCTGTTAGAGTTCAAGTTCATTTTTTTAAAAAGCTTCTTATAAAAAAATCTATGCAGATCTTTTCCATTTTTCTTCCATCATTCTACTTCCATTTTTATTTTTAAGTGCCCTCAGGTATTTATTTAAGTCTTTTGTCAAGCCTGATTTAATCTGATTTTATCCTGTATTGCTTCTATTTTCTTGTAATTTTTCATCATCCTCATTATAAAATTTTATAAGCAATCTTATTTTTCAACCAAAAGATATGGCTACTATATTTCTTGACTTGGCAAGTAAATTGACTGTTTTCTGCCTAAAACCTTGTTACAGCAAGTGGTTGACTCTGGATAAATTACAATATGAAATTATGTAGTATACAGATGTGTCTATATTTAAACAAATTTAAATGGCCTTTTGCAGTGGCACATTAGAAATATTTATTGCATTGAATTAAATTGAATTGAAGCTTTGGAAAGGAAAAAAGGATGATCCCATTTCTTTTGGTCAAAAATAGTGGCCTAGTTTTCTGGGATTCAAGATAAGATGATACTTTTTATTGGCTAGTAACAAACTATTACATAGGACTTTGAATTCTTATACCCTTTGTACTCTTCCCTTGTTAACTTTCTACAGCTTTGTCTGTTGCTCTTTTTTTACCTACATTCATCTTCTGACTTCTTATTCCTTCATCTTAACTGAAAGTACTGATTTCCCCCATGACCTAACCTTCCTGTTTAATTCAGAAATTATATTATTTATAGAAAGTCCATTTGGCTTTTCTGACTAAAATTTGTGAGAAAGTTGTTGTACCAAACCAAATTGTAGGGTAGAACTCCAAATCCCTTAGAATTTACATATAAAATGTCATCAGCTGTGTTTGGATGCATTTTCCCCTGGCTAGAGCAGTGAAAACAGAAAGAATGGAATAAATGTGAGTGGTATTATGTGACTTGAATTATAGGGAAGAACCAACAGTCAAGTGCTGCAAGATGATCCTACTGATTAGCCCATGATTGCTGGCCTTTTTTTCTAAAGGATGAAACCACTGAAAGAATTACCATCTGTGGAAAAAAGTCTGAAAGAGGTCCCTCATGGGAACCTATTGGTTCCTCTTCCACTATTTCCTCTCTAGGAAAAATAATTCTTTTATCTTTTCTAATAATGGAGATCCTATTTTGGAGGGTGGGGATGGAGAGAGTCAGTGGGCCATAATGGGTCTGAGAGACAGAAGATCTGGGTTTGAGTCTTAGCTCTGATGCTAGCTATACAACAATATATATCATTTAATCGCTCTAAACTTGAGATTCTTCACCTGTAGAAAAAAAATCCTTCATCTGGGAGAGTAATAATACTTGTCCTACCTACCCCACAGTCATCTTGAGAGAACAATTTATTAAATTATTTTTTCAATTAACAAAAATATATTTTCTTTTCTTTCCAGATACCAACTCTATTGGAAAAAAAAAGAAAAATTAAAACTCATGTAAAAATGTATCAAATCAAGCAAAATAAATTCTCACATTGGTCAAGTCTAAAAAATTATAAATCTCATTCTTCACCTTAGTCCATCACCTTTCATGATTGGTTTTCTGTAATAGTGTTTGTCATTGTGTTGATCAGAGTTCTTACATCATTCAGAGTTGTTTGTCTTGACATTGTTGTTATTGTACAAATTGTTCCCCTGGTTCTACTGACATTATTCTGTATCAGTTCATATGAGCAAGCCTTTTCAGGTTTCTTTGAAGCTCTCATTTAGGGGCAGCTAGCTGAGGCCATGGATAATCTTGGAGTCAGGAGGACCTGAGTTTAAATCCAACCTCAGACACTTAATAATTGCCTAGCTGTGTGACCTTGTGCAACATTGCCTTAAATAAATAAAAATTAATGAATTCATTTTTTTATAACATAATAGTATTCCATTACGTTTCTCTAACACAAGTTGTTCACCTATTGCTGAATATGCGGGATCCCCTTTCTTTCCAATTCTTTGTCATTATAAAAATAGCTGCCACATGTATTTTCTACATAGAGATTCTTTTCTTCTTTCTTTCATTCTGAGGTAGGCCTAGTAGTAACCTACTCTAGGTCAAAGAATAAGCATAGTTAAATGACTTTTTGGGCATAGCTCCAAACTGCTTTCCATAAGTAAAGCACTCCATTATTAAGTATGTTGATAGCTGGTACTTCTTTAAAGGGAGTAGAATTCAAATAAGCTTAGAAAAGCTTATAAACTATTAAATGATCCTTGAGCAAGAGCAAACTGAGAAACTTAACTGAAGCAACTGGAACAGAGATGAACAGAGTAGGTGGCTTGCCCACTTAGAGAATCTCATCTGGAATGGAGAACAGCTTGAGAGGCCCTAGAAACAAGGTACTATGAATGTAATTTCCTATCCTGTCTCCATTTTTCTTTTTTTTATTTTATTTTCTTTTTTTAGGTTTTTGCAAGGCAAATGGGGTTAAGTGGCTTGCCTAAGGCCACACAGCTGGGTAATTAAGTGTCTGAGACTGGATTTGAACCCAGGTCCTCCTGACTCCAAGGCTGGTGCTTTATCCACTGCACCACCTAGCCACCCCTATATTTTCTAGCTGTGTGAACTAGGGAAACATTTGTATCAGAGGAAATGTCCTCAGATTTATGTATTTAGTCATAAAGAAGATGTAATTTTTCCATTGATGAATGGGGATGTGTGAATGTTTTTTAAATTTCAATATAATTTTTGGTAATTCTATATATTTTATTTTATGCATTGTAAACATTATTATGAGAAAGTGATCCATAAGTTTAGAGTGATCCACCGGAATAGAAAACTCCTATCCCACAAATACTTCTTTGATATTCTTGAAGATATACTCATGTATATATTGATGAAAATAATAGGTAACAAAAGTATAATGAGTAGTAAATTGAGTTTTTTCTTCAGCTATCTTTCATTAGCTTCTGTTCTCTAATTCTTTCTCTGACCCTTTTTGGGTATTTGATCCAATTGAGAAAGATGGGAACTCTAAGGAGTCCAGCTGCCAATAATTCCACAAATCAAATTAAATGCACTCCTCACTGAAGGATGCTAATTAGACAAACATCTGAAAGATGATAGGAAAACTGAATTTCCTCCAGTAGATCTCTACTCTAGTTCAACTGGTCTCATACAATTATGGAGGCCATACCTAAACCTAAACTGTATTATACATAAAATCATAGAATCCTAGATTATAGAGCTGAAAGGTACCTTAGAGATCGTCTAGTATAACTCCCCCATTTTACAGAGAAGAAAATTGTACACCAAAGAGATAAAGAGACTTAAGGTGACACAAGTTAGAAATGTCAGAGGTAAGTAAGATTCAGGGCATAACTAGTCCATTCTGATTCTCATAGAGAAAGGTCCCTTTATCTCTCACTTCTTCCCCCCCCCCCCACCAAATTGATTTGCACAATTTAAAGTAAAATCTGGAAAAGTGGAGGTTGTTACTATCATCACTTCATTCCTCTCCCCCTTCCCCCAACCATTGCTACTCTTAAAGCAAACATGACTGGTTAACATGTGACAGTAGCACAATTGGAGTATATTGGGAAGGGTGTTGATACTGAAATAGAGAGCTATAAATATGTAGAATGATTTGGAAAGTTTTTTAATCTTTTGCATATCATGGACCACTTGGCAAACTAGGGAAGTCTATGGATCACCTTTTCAGAATAGTGTTTTAAAATGCTTAAAACAAAGTGCATGGTATTACAAAAGATATTGAAATACATTTTTTTGAAAGTTCCCCAGGAAATAGAGCCTTTCCTTAAGGCAAGACTTGGTTAGTTTTCAAGTCTTAATCTTATATAGGAATTTTAAGGATCTTCAGTGGCGGGCATAAATGTGTCAGATTGAAAAACTTAACATTGGCAAATTGTCCACGGGAGGGAAAAGGGTGATCAGACATCGGTAGAAAGGCAGAATAAAGCAAGAATATTTTAATTCCCTGGGATTCTGGATGCATTTTTAACTTGCTTGTTTAAATTAAGATGTTCTCCCTTAGAAGGAAGAAATCCAGGGTTACTGCCAGCATATTAGATGATTACCTTTGGAAGACTTTATATCAAGGCATGGTCCAGAGTTGTATAAGGTGTACAGGCTTGGGTTTGGATTCATCTGCATCATTGAAGAGAACTTCCAGATTAGATGAAATCACCAATCCATTTGAATAAGCTATCCTTTGTTAAGTCAAATCATTGCCTATAGTTAAGGAAAGGTATTGGTTACTGTAGATGGATTGAAAAGTAATTCTCATATAAGACAGCTAGGTGGCATGATGGATAGACCATTAGGCCTGTAATCAGGAAGACCTGAGTTCAAAACTAGCCTCAGAGACTTCCTAACTGTGTGACCTAGGCAATCATAGGCTCTGTCTCCCTCAATTTTCTTAACTATAAAATAGGGGTAATAGCATCTGCCTCTCAGAGTTGTGTGAGGATCAAATGAATCATATTTATAAAACACATTTAGCACTGTCTAGCACATAGTAGGAACTGAATAACTGGTTGTTTCATTCTTCCCCATGTTTTCCAGATTTCTCATCTCAAAGACTAGGACTCAGTCAACTCTTCTGTACACTGATAATTCAAGACAACAAATACTTTATTGAATGTTTACTATATGCAAAGCACCAAAAGGTCTTATGTTTACAAATATTAATGTAACAAATACTTGGCTATCTTCCATAAGGTAAATAGTATAACCCAAACTCTGATTCATGAGTTTATTAACTTTTCTTCATCTGATGAAGTCATAAAATGCATTTTTGTGATCGTAGGGATATGAGTTATTTAGAAATATGACACCAAAGGGGAAAATATCATATAGAAAACCCAGATGAATATCTAAAAATGCAAACAAGAGGATGAGAGTGTTGTCCATGATCAAACTGAAGAGACACTAACTATATGAAAAAATGTGAATGTGGGGACTGAAGGATTGTTGGAAAGGGAGGGGGGAAGAGGAGGATCATAGATCTAAAGCTGCAAAAAAATTTTAGTCTGTCAGTCAGTAAGGATTTATTAAATGCTTCCTGTGTGCCAGAAACTAGGGATACAAAGAAAGGCAAAAACATCATTGTAATCCTCAAGAAATTCACATTCTATGGAGGGGAGATGGTATGGAAATCATCTAATCTGCTTTTTTTTTTTAAATAGATAAGGCAACTGAGAATCAGGAAAGTTAAGTGTTTTGCCCAAGGTCAAGATAGTATGAAGTGTCACAAGGCAGAGGACAAACTCAAGCAGTATGTATGAAGTGCCCAATATACGTATGCAAGGCACTGTGTTAGGCTCTGGAAAGACAATGATAAAACAAAAGTCCCCCTCCTTACCACCCTCCCCCAAGTTTCCAAGTTAGTAGGGGCAGAGATGGAATAGGATATAATACACACACACACACACACACACACACACACACACACACGTAAGTAAACACAAGATATGTACAATGTAAATGCAAAGGGAGAATAAAATACTGCATCAGAGGAGAACAGAATGTCCTGTAGAAGTGATGAATGTGGTGTCATTGGTCCTTTCTGGTATCATGGTAGTGCTCTTCCAATGTCACTGCCAATGCCTAGCTGTCAAGGCTGAAATGGGAGAAGGGAGAATCAGACTCCTGCCCTTCTGTCAGAGCCAGAAAAATACTCTAAGTGCTTTCAATAGCTGCTGTCACTTGCTTTTCTCCTAGAGGAAGTATTAATGAGTATGTGAGTTGTGCTCTAGCTAAAGGAAGAGAATCAACAAGCATTGATTATTTGCTTACTATTTGCCAATTGCTGTATTAAGCTGGGGTGAATCCATCCAAACAATTTCTCCCCATAGAATTGGACAAATAAATGACTCTGGCTTGGACACACAGAGTGCTAAATAGAGCGATGCTGACATACATGGAAGTTGTTGCTATCATCATTCACCATTTGGCCTCACCAAGGTATTTCTACCCAAATAACCATCTGCCATTAAAGTGAAGAAATATCCTTGGCCTGGAGGGAAAAAAAGACACAAAAACAGGAGTTCTTTGTCAGTAGGTATGAAGCCAGGTTTGAGGATAAGAGTTTCAATGTTGCTAGTCAGGATTAGGGCAGGTTCCCAGCTCCAGGGGCTTGGCCTAGGAGACTTCTGAGGTTCCTTTCAGTTGTAAATCTCTGATTGGATGATCCTACTTTAGTCTGCTTACTACCTTTGAAACATAAAATGCTTAGATACACCATGAATCCTTTGCCCATTCTGTCTCTCCCTGTCTTCTCCCTATCCCTATCATTCACCTCCTGTCTATATCATGCATCCAAATACAAACAGATCCATGTGTCTCCAGGAAAATATGTCATCAATTCCTCCCACATGACTCTTTCCTTACATGCTACTTGTTTTGGCATGTAATCATACTTAACCAACAAACACTGATCAAGTGGCTACTTTGTAAATTGATTGAGGAATCTTATGCCATCTCATACTGTTCTTTGATGCTCATTCATTGGTTCCTTAGGACCGTAAGCAACTTGAATTGAGAATATGGTTTAGTTGTAAAAGGAATTCAATCTGGGGAAAGGTAGGAACTCACCTGTAGTTGTTAAAAGAAAGAAAGGCTAGGTAGAGGAAAAGACACAATTATTTGAGCCAAAAGGATTTAAAGGAAGTTTCTTTTGTAATGCGGCAAGGTGATGCTGAGCTGAGTTTCGGAATCCTACCTGCGACAATCACTAGCTATGTGATTCTGGGTAAGTCATTATCTCTGGGCATGAGATTTCTCATCTCTAAAAAAAAAGTGTTGACTTGGATAACCTCTAAGATCATCCTTTTCAGAACTAAATCTATGATATTAAGTTTCTCATTCAAGGGTTGTAAGGATTTGTCTAAGCCTGGCACAAATTAAGTTCTTAAGAAATGCTATTCTCTCTCTCTCTCTCTCTCTCTCTCTCTCTCCTCTCCTCTCTCTCTCTCTCTCTCTCTCTCTCTCTCCTCTCTCTCTCTCTCTCTCTCTCTCCTCTCTCTCTCTCATCTATCTAATATAACTATCTACAAAGGCCAGTGGTGATACAGTGGATAGAGTACTGGGCCATGGAGTTTGGACCTTACTATCCGTGTGATCCTGGGAAAGTCACTTAATATATTTGTCTCACTTTCTTTAATTGTAAAATAGAAATTTCAGTATTTACCTTCCAGTGTTGTAAAAAATTTAGCCCAATGTCTGAAACATGGTATTTTAATGTCTTTCCTTCTTTCCAATCTACCCATCTATCCCAACATGTAGATCCCAAAAGAATCTGAATAAGACATTAGTAATCTGATGCTTGAGCAGTCCAAACGCCAGTCAGCCAACCATTCCAGATGCCATAAATACACTGGTATTCATATGGTTTTGTATATAATTGGGATGAGTTGAATCATTAGATAAAGATTATTCTGCTTAACAAATATCTATAGGGAATGAGAGAAATGTGCGGTCTGAGGACTGTTATGGAAAGTCTTTATGTCACCTAAGACTTAACTTCCCTTCCATGCTACAATAGAGAATTCATCTGGTCAATTTCTAAGCAAAAGCCTTTCTGTTCTACACTGTCCACTTCTGACAACCATAGACACATAGATGAATTCTGAATTCTCTTTCTTGCCTTCAGCTGATACTCCTGGCTCTGTACTGTTAGTTTGGTGACTTGAGGACACTTTTCTTCTTTTCACTCCTGCTTCATCTCCAAAATGAGTCCCAGAGATACTATGGATCTTATCAATAAGATTTAATCCTGTACCTGATAACTAGGAGGATATGTTTAGTGGAAAGGGCAGTGAAAGTGAAATCAAAAGGAATGGGTTCAGACCTTTGGGGAGAGAGAGAGAGAGAGAGAGAGAGAGAGAGAGAGAGAGAGAGAGAGAGAGAGAGAGAGAGAGAGAGAATGAATTACATTTACTGTCTTGGACAAATCAATTCTATTCTCCGTCCCTCAGTTTCCTTATCTGTAAAATAAAGACTTTTCTAAGAATTCTTTTAACTATAAAATCTTTTGTTCCAGTGATATTATTGCTTCCAGTATTCCAAAGCACCACTGTTATAATAACATCTGGAAAGTCCATATGTGTGATTAACTATGAGGATTAGAAGAAATAAATCTAAACCATTCACTGAAGACTAGACTTGCCTCTTCTGAAAATCTTCTCACCCCTATAGTAAGACCTTCCTTCCATGACCTTGTAGTCCTTGTAGGCTCCAGTGGATGGAAATATAGTCTTCTTTATCTACCTTCTTCTTCTGACATTTATTTGTGAGACAGATTTTAAAAAATTGACATCTTTTTTTAAGGGGAAAAAGTATGGAGAAAAGGAGATTATGGTCTCACTGTTGGACCCTGACTCTCTCAGATCACATCTGGAGTATTATGCTAAGTTGTAGGCACACTATTTTTAAAGGCACTGGCAAACTGGATAATGTCCAGAAGAGGGCAATCAAGATGGTGACAGGAAGGCCATACTATTCAAGGACTGGATGAAGGAACAAATAATAGCAACAAATGCACTTTGTGGACCTTAAAGTGCTACACAAAGGAGAGATGTTCTCTCCTTCCTATTTCTTTTGCTTGATACCTTAATTTTCTCTTCTTACTCAGCATAGTGGATGTAGTATTGGAGAAGGCAAGAAGATGTGGATTTAAAACCTATTTTAGATAATTCCTACCTGTGTTAACCTGAAGCAAGTCACTTACCCTTTCTGGGTCTCTGTTTCCTCATCTTTTCTTATTTTTTTTTCCACCCTCCACAGTTCCACATTTCTGTTTCTACCCTTTCCTCATTTTTCCTAGTCCCCACCCTCACTATCCTCCAGCTGTATTCTCACCCCTCAACAATCTTCCTACCCCATGTTCCTTATTAACTTCCTTCACCCCCACTTTTATTCACCCTCATTCATACCCATTTCCATCTCATTCTCTCTCATCTTGTCATGTTCAGTTACATCTGTGCCCTTTCCCTCATTATTCCTTTCTCTGGTTCTTCCCTGTCCCCTTAGTCTTTCTTCCTCTTCCTCCATGTCTCCTGAGAGAATGCCACCCATGAGCATGATTCATAATACAACAATAGGTTGTCAAAGCTCTAAAGCCTTAGCTGGTGAGTTAAGTCCAACCCCCTAATTTCAGAGATGGCAAAGCTCAGGCCCAGAGAAAGAGGTCTGCCTAAATTTACACATGGAGCTGGTGGCTAAACTGGTATCTAAACCCAGGTTCCTTGTCTCACAAGTTTAAAACCCTTTCTCTTTGCACTAAGTTGCCTCCATAAGTATGATTACAGGGTAGGCCTGGCTCCCAGAAACCAGCAGCATCCTTTCCTTTCTTCCTATATCCCTATAGAAAGCTTTCTTCACTCCCTAACAGTTAGAGCACTGACTAACCTTGTAATCTGTGCTGCCCTTTTCCCTTTTCCCTATTCAGGTCTTACCTGTCCCTTGATCTCAAGATCAGAAAGCCTAGATTTGGAATCAGACCATTTTAGATTCCAGTTTTTAACACAATGAGATATGTGACCTCTGGTAAGTCAATCTGCCTCTGATCATAAAGACTGGTTTAAGAAAACACTTTGAACAGTGCTTTTTAATTTCTTCTGAGCCAGAGACCTGCATCACATACCTCACAATACTTATAAGTGTGTTGTAAGTTCTAAATTGTTTTAAGGTCATGAGGTCTGACCCCTTTGCCTGGCATTTGAGTTCCTTCAAAGTCTATTCAGAGTATACATTTCCAATATGATTTTCTTCTGCTTTCATACATGAACCTGTTGCTGGAGGCATCCTTCTCTACTTCGTCCTCAGGGTGCAGAGGTAAGGAGACCTTCATACATGGACTCCATGGGGAGAGTGGCCTTGGGCCCTAAATGAGCCTACTCTGGCACACCATGAGCTCCACTTGGATTATACAGCCTGGGTCCTAGGTTCAATTTTAGCCTGGCAGCTCACATTGCTACCTCCATTTCCCTTTCACTAAGCCATGGAAGGTTTTAAGCAATAACAATAATTTACTGGAAAAGAAAAATGCTGGTCACATTTGTAAGAGACAGACAAAAAAATTAACATCTTTTTTTAAGGGGAAAAAGTCCAAAGCAAAGTAGATCACAGTCCCACTGTTGGACTCTGTCTCTCTCAGACCACATCTGGAGTATTATGCTGAGTTGTAGGCACACTATTTTTAAGGGCACTGGAAAACTGGATAATGTCCAGAAGAGGGCAATCAGGGTGATGAGAGGACTAGAGGCCATACAATTCAAGGACTGGATGAAGGAACAAATAAAGGTAACAAATGCACTTTGTCAACCTTAAATTGCCACACAAATGATGGCTCATTAGTAATGAAGGACTGGGGATGTTTAGTCTGTAAAGGGGTTGGAGAAGGTGGGTGGTCACAAGATCACTGTATTCACATGCATGAAGGGTTGTCATATGGATAGCAGATGCATATATATATCTACATATATATATGTACACACACATACACACATATTGACTGGGGTGACTAGGGGATGAGGTAACAGGTATGCACCATGGAAGGTGACTGGAGTGCATGAGAAGATATGTTTGGAATTATAGAGATGAAGGGCAGATGAGGAGATCTAGAGTATATATATTCCTGCTCTCCTGAGTTCCTTTCCACCAAGAGCTTAGTTTGGGGTCAAGTTCTCCCCATATTCTAGGCATAAACCTTCCTATAGTTCTGACCCCATAAGCATACTGGCATCAGGAATAGAGGCTATTTTCATTTCTACCTCTTCCTTGACGTCCATGTGTCTTATGTGTCTTCAAGGGCTCTGAAATAAATGTAAGTGATTTGTGGTCTAACAGATATGGTCAGGATCAGGATTCTCAGTGCAGACTAGGGGCACATATCCAGGGGAAGTCCTGGGTCTGTTCTGTGCACACAGGGTCAGGGCTGACTGTGAGCTTCAGTGTAGGGGCAGGTGAGGTCCATTTTCCTGCCAAGAAGAGTTCCTGGTAGGTCAAGGATCACCTGAGCTACCCTTAGAACCTCCCCAGGTAGGACAATGCTCTGGTAGGTGTTAACAATTCTAGTCCAGGGAGGTCTTTCTTGTCTTGGGGTATATGATTTCTAGGAGTGTATTCATGTTAAGACTGTTAATCCTGTGTGCTGTGCCCAGTGGCAGTTTAGTTTGGGTTCAGTGCCAGATTAGAACTTTTCATAGTTCTTAAGGAAGTGATGCCTATGTCACCCTGAGGCAGGAGTGGGGAGGAATCTGACTCCCTATGGTAGGATAACCATTTTTCCTAAGACAGAAGGGACCCTTTTCCCCAAGGAGGAAGGGACAGTGTATTTCTCTGGGTTGGTTCCCTATCTTCCTAAACAAGATATGGTCTGCATGTCTTAGGATACCCTCAGCCAGGACCCAGGGTGCTAACAGTTGTATAGCTGAGACGAGATAGGGAGGTAGTGGGATGATCAAGTTCATGGTCATCACCTAGCCTGGGCCCGGCTCGAGCAACTCGGGCATGGGGTGGGTGGGGTCGACATCGAGCACAGGTGGCCATGCAGGCCTGACGGAATCGCCGATGCATAAAGCAGTAGACAAGTGGATTGACACAGGCAGAGGCATAGCTGAGCAGGTGGATGAAAGAGATAGGGGCTCCGGAGAGGGCACGATGGGCACCTTCCCTGTCAAAGGCACGCCATGTGTTGGCACTGTACAAGGGCAGCCAGCATAGGAAAAACAGCCCCACGATGACCAGCAGCATCCGTACTACCCGCTTCTTGGCCTGCAGCTGAGCCTGAGCCTGAGCTGACCATGAGCTCACCCCAGGGCCAGGGCCTCGGGCATCCCTTCTAGAGGCAGTGGGGGTCAATGCTGAGAGTTCCATTCCAGATTGTTCTGAGAGGAGATTCACATAGCAGCCATCACCATCCTGGCCTATGGATGCTCGGGTACTTGGCCCATTGGAAAGTGCTAAATAAGCAGGGGAGGAAGGAAAGAAATTAAGGTTGATAGATGTATACAAGACCCTGCTTAGCCACCTGATCTCCAGCTCCAACATTCTTGGACTTCCTTTCATTTTACTGCCTTCTGACTCTATAACTTCTAATCTAACTATGATCTTTGAATCATTCTGAGCAGTATTGGTAGTCTAAAGACCTGAGTTCTGAAACGAATCTGACTGAGGAATTTACTATTAGTGTGACCTTGGGCAAGTCACTTGGCCTCAGTTTCTTCAGTTGGGAATGAGAAGATTTCTAAGGACTTGGTTGAAAAAAGAGCTATATGTCTCAGAAAAATAAGAGTAAGTGCCACTCACTATTTGACTGACCTGGGTACTTACCCCTCTGACCTTCAGTTTCCTCATCTGTAAAATATCACTGAATGACCTCTAAGCGTCTTCCACTTGTCATCCAGTGGTCCCTCTTGAGCCCTAATTGGCTTGGGGTCCCTCCTCTACCTCGGATCATTTTTCCAAGTCAGTCCCCCTTTCCCCTCCTCAGCAGCACCCTCCGGCTGACCTGGGCTTGGCCCACCAGGTAATCCGCTGTGACTGCGGTCTCCGTTATGGCCCTGCTGCCCATGCCCCTGCCTCTGGCTCTGGCTCTCGAAGCGGATCCCCAGATAGAGTTCGCGGGAGATGAGACCGTAAGCCACAGCCATGACCACGCCAGGAACAAAAAACAGGAACAGGAGAAGCAACACCGACCTGTGGAGCAGGGAGGGGCAAGCTATCCGGATCATCCTATCAAAGAACCGTAGACCTCGCCCTGGGCCCCTCCCCCTCCAACTCCCCAATCGATGCATGCGAGGACACCGGTCTATCGCAGCCTCCCCTAGCCCTAACCAATCACAGAACCAGAACAGCTCCGGGACCCCGACCCCCCCCCCCCCCCCCCCCCGCACCTGGGACCCACGCGAGGGGGATTGCTGACGAGTTAGGAAGCTACCTGGGGACTGGAACTTGGGATGCTGAGCATCCCTGACCACACCTACAGCGAGGCCCGCCCTCTGAGGTCTGAAGCTTGCAATTTATTTACCTACAGTGATTCTGACTCCATGGGGGGGGGGGGGTGCCCCTAGGAAGGGCGTCACAGGCGCCTCTGGGGTGGGAGCCGAGCTCCTCGGGCCAGGTATGGAGGCTGATACAGGAGTCCTGGTCAACCAGAGGACTAAGGATAAGGGATCTCCCAGGATGTGTTGCAGGGACCAGGGAAGGGCACTCACACTCAGAAGCCCACGGAGGAGGAGCCCCGGGTGAACTGGTAGAGGGGTACCAAGTTATTCCCAGAGCGCTGAAGCTTACCATGCCTGGCGCACTTCCTCGCTGGGCCAGTTGTGCGTGCACTGTAGTACGCGGCGGTTCACAGGCCGCACAACAGAGTACACGGGATAGGGCAGCATGAGTAGCCCAGACACCAGCCATGTGGCCACGATGACACGCACGGCGTGGGAGCGTGTCTGCCACACGCGTGCCTGCAGAGGCCGGCAGATGGCACTGTAGCGCTCCAGGGCGATGGCCACCAGGCTCAGGGTGGACACACTAACAGACACTCCTGGGGAAAGAGGTGAGCAAGAGATACATCGTCACCATGCCAACTGAGGCCAAGGATAACTTCCTATGACCTCAAACGCTCTGCATCCCCAGCCCCCTAGACCTTAAATCCTAGAAAGGATCCTTCTATTTACCCAACCCTGAGATACTCGCCAGAGGCACTAAAGATGATGGCTAAACTGCCACGTTACATCACAGAATTTCATATTATCATACCCATATCCTGCACACAGAGACAATACTGCACTCCATCATCTCCTATTTACCCATCTCCTCTCTCTAGGACAAGTGATGCAAGGCAGGGGTGGGAGCTCACCCATGAGGTAGGTGACAGTCTTGCAGACTACAGTGCCGAAGATGAAGGTGCCCATGAGGTTGGGCAGGAGGGTGAAGGGCATACAGATCATGGCCAGGAGTAGGTCGCTGACAGCCAGTGAGAGCAGGAAGGCATTGGTGACCGTCCGCAGGCGACGACTTAGTCCCAAAACTGTGATTATCAGCATGTTTCCTCCCACACTCAGCAGGAAAATCACAACATACAGGGTCACCCTCACTGCCAACTCCAGCTCTGGGACCCAGAAAAGATGGCAACAGAGGTTGGTCAGGATCTGCTGAACTTGAGGTCCCTCCATCATATATCCTCAGACCAGGAGCCCTTCCCTCCAGTTCCAGGGTTCCCCTGACCCTCTTCATTTTGAGAAAATCCAAATGTACCTCTACTGAAGTCTTGTTCTATTCAACTGAGAATTAAAATATTCTGGAGTAAAAAGTGAGGCTTGGGAGAGTGGCTATGGATGAAATTTAGCAAAGAGACAACTTTTTAGGAAATTAGATACTAATAAATAATACCAGAGCTTAAAGTTTGCAAAGGACTTTATATATGTCATCTCATTTGATTCTTATAACTTCTCTAAGGGGTAGATGCTATAATTATTCCCACTTGACAGTTGAGGGAAAGAAGTTAAATAAATTGCCCAGCATCACACAGCTGGGTAACTGAGGCAGGGTTTGAACCCAGATCTCTCCAGATTGCAGCTTCAGCCCTCTATCTGGTATATTACCTCATTCTTTCAGAGGGAAGGACTTGCAGCTAGGTGGTCTAGTGAATAGAGTACTGGCCCTGGAGTCAGGAGGACCTGAGTTCAAATTAGACCTCAAACACTTAATACTTACCTAGCTGTGTGGCCTTGGGCAAGTCAGTTAACACCATCACCTTGCAAAAACCAGCCCCCCCCCAAAAAACCCCCCAACCAGATGTAAGGACTTATTTGAAAGAATCAAAAGTCTAATCAAGAGAGAAACTTTTATGGCTGGCAGAAAGTAAAGATCTTGTTGTAGCTTCTTCCCTCTTAAATATGCTGTTTGTAGAACCCCAGGCTAGAAAGTTCTGAAACCATGTCCCCCAGAGGAATGAGACAGAGATAAAAAAGCATTCTGCCCTTGGGAAAAAATGTGCTGGGAGATAAGGTTCTCTCATTCAGAGCTAAAGAGCAGAGGTGAGAAGGCAAATTATCGCCCTTGTGAGTTGCAAATAGGTAGTTAATAACTGGAAGGAAGCCTATTGGGGTGGAGTGTGAAGAACTAACTAAGAATATGGTTTTTTTCTTCACCAGAGGCACTAAAGATGATGGCTAAACTGCCATGTTGCATCATAAGAATTTCATATTATCTTATATCCATATTCTGCACATAGAGAAAAGGACTGAAAATTGAAAGAGGACTTTGAGATCAGCTAGTTCAATTCCTAATTTTATAGTTGAAGAAACTGAAGTCCAGGGACATGAAATAAATTGCTTATCATCACAAAGGTAGAAAGGTAGAAAGTATCATGGAGAATGATTCCCAACCAGATCCTCTAGCCAAAGTCCATGCTCTTTTCACTCAATAATTTATCTTGAAATTTATTCATTTTTGTTTTGTTTCCCTTCTTAATGACTTCTGAGGACATGACTTGACCTTATCTACTTTAAAATCTAGCAGATACCCCTGTACAAAAGCAGTTCCCTATTTTAAAAGATGTTTGTTGAACAAATAAAGGGAATTTGTTTACATTTGAGCATTGGAAAGAAAAGGGTACTTAAAATTATGGTTAGGTATTGGAATTCTTTTTTTTTAGTTTTCCTTTAAATTTTAGCTCTTGGCTTATATTTAACCATTAAACCATTGAACTATTTATCCTATAAGTTGAAGTAATTGTGTTGTGCAGTCATTTCTGACTCTTTGTGGCCACATTTGAGATTTTCTTTGCAAAGATACTGGAATGGTTTGTCATTTCCTTCTCCAGTTTGATAGATGAGGAAAATGAGGTAAATAGGGTTAAGTGACTTGCCCAGAGTCACTCAGCTAGTCTGAGCTGGTTTTAATGCATGAAGAGGAGTCTTCCTGATTCCAAGCCCAGTGTTGTATTCATTATGCCATCTAGCTGCCTCATGATGCTGTCCTTCATTCTCAAAGAAGACTATGACCTCAGGGAAGTGATGCCATGGCAAGCACAGAAATTGGATTTGAGTGAGGGGTGCTCTTCCAGAGTCATCTGGGTCCAGTGACCAGATGCGAATTAGATGTGATTTGTCCAAGATCATACAGCTAGTAGGCATCTAATGTCTGAGGTCAGATTCTAGCTCCAGTCCTCCTGACTCTAAGACCAGTACTCTATCTACTGTACCACCTAGCTGTCCAACTGCCTTCAGTCCCCATTTTTTATTCTTTATTTAAATGTTTTTGGGAGCTGCTGCAAAAGTTTAAAGTAAAGAATTTTCTAAAAATGTGGATTTTGCATTCCATCCTTGTTCCCTTTCAGAGTATAGCCAAATTATTGGTCTAATGATAAGAAGTATTAAAAAACCCACTTAAAAGTGGTAGGAGCTCCTTGGGATGACATGAGGCCATTCCAAAGGAATAATATTATATTTTCCTTTGAACCCTCACCTAGTTTCCTCTACAATCCATGGGTATGAGTATGGATCTATGTACTCTGAGATGCAAGCTTGGACGTTTGTTCTGTCCATACACTTCTCTTAAGTCACATACTATTTTGGTCAAACAGTTTTAACTAAGCCCTGGTTTCTTTGGGTAGTCTTTCTGCCCTATAGACTAGGGACTAACTAAAGGTTAGTTTCATTCCCCAGACATCAAAGGAGCTAATGCTATTTGTGTTGTGGAATTGAGTATGTATGCTGATATTCATCCACACTGCAGGAGCAAGAAGTCAACCTACATGGAAGTAAAAGAAGAAAGCTTATTAACTGAATGAATGAAGGATAGGTGAGTGGATAATTTGTGGATGGGTACATGGATGAAGAGATGGATAAAAGATGGGAGCATAGTTGGAGGTCATCTAGGTAAATCCCTGAGAAAAGTTATGGGGAGCTACTCAGAAATGGGTGAGGGAATTGTGAAACTCAGTACCCAGGAAGGATGTTTAGTGATAGCTTTAAGGGAGCTATGAATGTAGAAGGTCACCCAGGACTGGAATTCCATTATCACATGAAGGATTCTTAGGCAATATCACCCTTTGCTTCCTTTCTCCATCATGTGTCAGCATTCTGCCCCTTAGTTCAATCCATCTTTTCTTTTACATTCCTTCTCAGGATGAGAAAACCATGCCCATTCAGGGCATCTTGGTACTATGTAGCCTTCTGCTGGGGGTGAGCTCTGTTCCAGCACTCAGTATAGTGGTTAGTACATAGAAGGTTCTGGTTCTTGTCCTTCATTATCGAAGAAGATCAAAATGACATCACAATGTTTGAGACAAATTACTATGTGTTCTACTGTGGCTGATCAGACCAATATGAGCTTGGAATTCTCTGCCACAGGTTGGGCACAAATAGTCCAAAATAGGCACAAATAGGTGACTGACTGTCCCTACCCCAAAATAGGGTTAGGGAGAGAAGAAAGGCTGAGCAGTATAGAAAGATCTGGAAAAAAGAGGAGAAAACTGGGGCAAATGTAGAGGGGACAAGAAGAATGAAGGGGAAGAAGATAGGAGTGTGAGGGGAGAATACTAAAGAGGTTGTGGGCTTCAGGGTAAAGAGTAAGGGGACTAGGAAGATAAAGGGGAAAACTAAGAAGATATTGGAGTCACTCACACATAGAAGGTACTTGCATGGATGAGATCCTGGAGGATGTAAAGGAGAGGGCTGAAGATAGAATCTTGAGACCAATCATATTTAATGACAGGCAGAGAAAGAAGACTCCGGAAAAACAAAGGAAAATCCATTGAGGTAGGGATACCCAGGAAAGCTTGGAGTTAGGAAGCTAAGATATGAAGGGATCTACAATTAGTGCTGGTTCCCAGTGACATTCTGCAGAGAGGCTTAGGAAGACCAACAAGTCCAGACAATGAAGCAATATATGGATGCTGGAAGTAAGTTAGGTTCAGGGACTATGACAGGACTTTTCCCCTCATTCCCCACTCCCACATCCAACCTCACAAACCATGGGTGGAGGATGCTCTGGTGATTGAGAGACTGGTGAAGATGAGAAAAGGAAGAAGAAGGATGAAGTAGAAAGTACCCTGCCTGGACCAAGTCAAGAAGGGGCTCAGAAGGACATCCTGAAGCAGCAACCATAGTCTAGAAATGGTGACAGATAATTTCATTCCTTCAGCCAGAAAAGCCAAAGAGCAAACAGGGTAGTCAGGCTGACACTGAGAGTGTAGGGCGCGGGGTGGGGGAGGAATGGTGTGATGACAGGATTTTCTGGAGTCAGAGACAGGGTAGAGATAGAATCCCATTTGATTTTAAATTTCTTGAGAGCAGGGGCTGTGTGGTATCTCTCATTGGAGCCACAGCAAAGAGCACATAGTAAGTGCTTAATAAATTTCTTGAATTAAAATGTTAGAACTAGAAGAGGCCTTAGAGGAGAAAGTTCTAGACCTTTGTGCTAATGATTCTAGTGAGACCCATGAATCCTTTCTCAGAATAATGTTTCTAAGGATATAAAATACATATGACTACAAAGAAAACCAATTATATCAAAACACTAAAAGTTCTAAGTTCTCAAATCTATTCATGGATCTCTTGAGGGTCCTAGGTTAGGAACTACTGCTTAGGAAAATATCTCAAGCTGTATTTTCAAAATTATTCCTCATGATCCTGTTAGTTTCATGAAAAGTGAGTGATGTATGATAAAGAAATGTAAAAGAAATGTAAATATTTGTAGTATTTTTCCCTTTACAATGTGAATAAGAAATGACATAAAATAATAGCAGCTCCTATTTCTTTAGTACTTTAGATGGTTTTTTTTTGCAAGGCAATGGGATTAAGTGGCTTGCCCAAGGCCATATAGCTAGGTAATTATTAAGTGTCTGAGGCTGGATTTGAATTCAGGTACTCCTGACTCCAGGACCAGTGCTCTATCCACTGTACCACCTCCCCTCTTTAGTACTTTAAAAAGGTTTCTAAAGCATTTTTTTCACAACACTTTTGGTAGATTTAGATTTATCAACTATAGTTGAAAATATAGGAATAGTGGACTCTTGGCTGGCGATAATATACACCTAATGAGGATTGTTCAAAGTATATTTGCCTGGAGTCTTGTAAATCTAATCAAGATGGCTTTAAATTGAAAAGGGAAGGGGAGGAAGAAAACTGCATGCTTATTCAGACACACGCACACACACACACACATGCAGACACACACACAGACAGACACAGACACAGACACACACACACACACATCTTTCTACCAAACAACACCACAGAGTGAGGAAGGTGCAAAAGAGGAAGAATCAATAGAGAGGACCAGTAATTCACAGGAGATAATATCCAAGAAAAGGGCCAGCAATAAAATTCATGGCCTCAGATGTCAATCCACAAATTCACAAAGGAGGGAAAATAAACTGAAGGTGAATGAGAGATTCTAACACACAAAGACAAATGTGACCTCATGGTTCTCCCTGAGAATTGATTAGGAGGGAACTCATGGCTGGACTATAGCTATGGCAAGGTATGACATGATTCAAAGTGAAGAGAATTAATCAAAGGGGTAGTAAAACAGGATTATATAATAAGAGGATACATTTAAGTAAAGAAATCCAGGACTTGGAAAGAATGTGGAAAGGAGAGTATTTGGGTGAGAATCAGTGAAAGGAAAGGGAGAAACCACATTGGTGTGAGCATTTCACAAACCACCCAGACAAGAAGAGGAAATAGAGTAAATGTTTGGAAAACAGGTGACACAGATAGCATAATATTGTAGTGATAGGAAGACTTTAATTATTCCAACTATCACTGGAACTCTGTCTCTATCATGGAGGAATGGTTGATAAATTCTTGATTTGCCTTAATGGGAAAAATTATTCCACAACTGATTGGGGAAGTGGTGAGGGAAAACATTTTTTGAGTCTGATTTTGATCAACAAGGAGGAAGTGGTTGCTTGAAGTTGGAAGGACAGAACTCTGGAGCAAGTGGTCATTCATTCCACCTATTGCTTGAAATGTACCTTAGATTATGGAAGAACAGATTTCAAAACATCCAGAGAAAGAAGTAAATCCCTATTAATAACAGGACATGTCATGCTAAAAGCATTTTTATAGGGTTACTAGTTGTAGGTACAATATACCTAGATTTAAGCAAAACAACTGACAAAGTTTCTAAAGTTATCTTTTGAACACAATGGAGATGTGGGTTAGATGATGGGTATAATTAGTGGATTTAGAATTTATTGAATAATGAGACCTGAAAAAAAGTGATTGATGGATTTATGTTAAGGTGTGGGAAAAAAAGAAAACAAATGTTTATTAAATGACTATTATGTGCTAGAGAATTTACAAAGTGCTTTATAAATATTATCTCATTTGATTCTCACAACTTTTGGAGGCAGAGCTGTTGTTCTCATCCCCATTTTATAGTTGAGGGATAATGTTTGTCCTTCATTCTCAAAGAAGACCACAACATCAGGGAGGTGATCCATGACAAGCACATGAATTGGATTTGAGTGGGGTGGGGGTGGGAGGGGGATGTGCTAAGTCACCAGCCTCATTTTCTCCTCCAGAGTCATCTGGGTCCAGTGGCCAGATACAAATCAGGATGACTGGAGATAGTCCTGGATGTGAGACAGTTAGGATTAAGTGCCTTTCCCAAGGTCATATAGCTAGTAAATGTCTGAGACTGGATTCTAAGCCATCACACCTCACTACCTGTCTAGTTAAGGAAACTGAGTCAGGTTAATCAGTTAGTGAGTGTTAAAGGCTATATTTGAACTCAGTTCTTCCTGACTATAGGTCCATAACGCTTATCCACTGTACTAGCTATTATATGCTTGTTTCTGTACTGTTCAATTTTTTAAATTAATAAAATATGGATGAAGGGGTTAGAATGATTACAAATGGCATAAACATATCAGATAACAGAGTAAGGATCTAAAAAGATCTTGGTGGATTAGAATGATTAGAATGAGGAAGTTTGATGAGGACAAATAGAATGCCCTATACTTGGGTTCAAAAAAATCAACTTAATATGTACAAGACTGGAAAAGGCATGTCTAGATGTTGGTTTGTCTGAAAGTAACACTGGGGGTTTTAGTGGATTCTAAGAACAATATCAGTCAATGGAAGGACATGACAACCATAAAATCTAATGCGAGTTAAAACTGAATTCAGAGAAGTAAAATGTCCAGTACAAAGGACATACTAGTTGGCTATAGACCATGTCTAGAGTATGAAATTCAGTTTTGCATGCCACATTTTAGGAAATATTGATAAAAGTTAGTATAGAGTCATCAAACCTGGGGCCTGCAAGCCTACTACCCTCCTGTGATATGAATTGGATTACAATGTAATTGAGAACAATTTAATGAAATACATAAAGATACAATAAAACAAAGATGATGTTACTATATGGTTTTCTAAGTCAATGGTGTACCTATGGGTTCTTCTATATGGTTTAGTGGCTCTTATTTCTATTTGAGTTTGATACCACTGAATCAGTGTTCTGATGAAGTTAACCAGAATGGTAGGCTGATTGGAGACATTCCATTAAATAGCTGGTTGAAAGAAGTGGGGATATTTAGTACGGAGCAGAGAAAGCTCAGAGGAGATATGATAGGATGAGCTTGAAGGGCTGTCACTTGGAAGAAAAATTAGTCTTGTTATGCTTAGCTCTAGAGAATAGCATTATGATCAGTGGGTGGAAACTACTGAGAAGCAAATTGCAATTTGATGTAGGGAAAAATTTTCTAACCATTAGAGATTTTCAAAAGTAGAATGGGATGCTTTGGAAGGTAATGGGTTCCCTTTTACTGAAAGCCTTCAAGTAGAACGCTTAGTTTTTCTATTCATTAGGGATATCATGGAAGGATTTCCTGTTCAATGACAAGTTGGGCTATATAACCTAGGAGATCAGAGATAAAGTATTATTAGCCACATGTGACAGATGAGGAATCTGAGGTTCACAGTAGTAAAGTGATTTGCCCATGGTTACATAACCAATAAGTATCAGGACTGAAAGCATCTATAGACCACAGATTACAAGCTAAAAAAGATCTTGGGGGCAGCTAGGTGGTGCAGTGGATCGAACACTGGCCTTGGAGTCAGGAAGTACCTGAGTTCAAATCCAGCCTCAGACACTTAATAATTAACTAGCTGTGTGGCCTTGGGCAAGCCACTTAACCCCATTGCCTTACAAAAACTAAAATAAAAAATTTAAAAAAAGATCTCAAAGATCATTTAGTCCAACCGTCTCATTTCACAGAAAAGAAAACTGAGACCCAACAAGGTTAACTGACTGATAGTCATTAGCATTAGCATCAGTATTTGAATTCGAGTTCTGGGATACCAGTGTCTTGGCTCTTTCCTTCTAAGTTGCCCTCCAATGGACCCAGCCAGAACTTCAACTTCAAGTGTTCCATTACACTTCAGTGCCACTTTTGAAACACTTACTGTGGGAAGAAATTTTTCATTGTGAAAATAGGCTTAATTTTCTGTACTTTTCTCTAAAATATCTTCAATTGCCTAGCCAAACATACTTGGGTCCCATCAAAATGCTAACAGCCACTGTGCCTTAGAGGACAAACCACTGGACTTGGGTAAAAAAAGGACCTTGGTTTGAAGTTTTTCTCTTAATGTTGCTTGTTTAGAATCCTTTAGTTCCTCTGAGCCTTAGTTTTCTCATCCATTAATTCATTACACATATGAATGAAACAATTCTTGTTTTCAGGGAGTTTATTTTCTATTGTCATCTGTCCTACCCATTTTTTTGGCAATATCATACTTGCCCCTTTGCAGACTTGTTAAAATGAAAATGCTTCATAATTCTTAAAAACTGTAGAAATGCTGATTATAATTTTTGTAATGATATATTTCAAACCCAAGAGTCCAATTCCTTTTTTTTTTTTAGGTTTTTGCAAGGAAAATGGGGTTAAGTGGCTTGCCCAAGGCCACACAGCTAGGTAATTATTAAGTGTTTGAGACCAGATTTGAACCCAGGTACTCCTGACTCCAGGGCCAGTGCTTTATCCACTGTGCCACCTAGCGGCCCCAATTCCATTTCTTTTAAAATACTGCCCTCTCTTTGGAACTCATCTCATTGTACAAATGAGAAAATGAAAGCCCAGAAGATAAAGTGACTTGCCCAAGGTCAAAGAGCAAGCTAATGACAGTACATCTGTAAAGGGATTTAAATCCTTCCTCTAAGGGCTTGCTTCCTGGATGACCTTGAGCAAATCATTTTCCCTTCCTAGACCTCAATTTTCCTATCCATAAAATGGGGACTGGAAGCAGAGTAGGTGACCTCTGAGGTCCTCCACAAATTTGAATCTGATGCTAAGATCTTTGCAGTAAAAGTTGCTGCTGCAATGTCACTGCAGTGCTCTCCAGAGTCATATAGGTGGAAAAAGGGGGACCAAGCTGGAATGAGCTTTCCAATAAGAGCAGATGGAGAAAAGGAAAAAAATAGAAAGATGAGGCCAGAGGAAAGTAGATGGAACTGAAAGGAAGGAGCTCAGGCAAAGCATCAGCTACAGTTGGTGACCTTCGAGACGCCAGGACAGAGCTCAACCTAGTAAGGGAGAAGTCTCCTCTGTTCCTTCTCAGTTCCAATTCTCTTCATTTGAGATGGTGGCCAAAGCAAGTTTAAATATAAGGTTAAACTCAGTATGAACACAGAGCAGGGAACCGCCCCTTTTTTTCATTAGCTGAGTCCAGTTACTAAGTCTGTCTCTTTTCCGGTCACCCACCTCACTCCCTCACTCTCCTGTCCTAATTCCACTCCATCTCCCAGACTCCTTCCACCCTAAACCCTCCATCACTTAGAAACTCCCCTCCCTCCCTTTCTTCTCATACACAATTATTCACATTCCCATGGTTTAGTCTTCTTTTTCTCTTTCTCACACACTCTCACACATACTCCATTTCAGAAATTCTCCTATATTTTCTCATACACACATACCCTCCCACTCAGTCCTCTCTTCCTTTTCTTTATACATACTTCTCAGTTCTCTCTCTCAAACACACACAGCCTCTGTCTTTTTCTTATGGATAAACATACTCCATTCTCTCTCTCAATCTCTCTCACAAACACACTCACACACACACACACAAGCACACACAAACACAAACAGCATTCTCACACAGTCATATCTCTCTCATGTCAAATTCCTTTCTATATTATTTCATAAGTGGTCCTATCAATACTGTGATTTCAAGAGGGAATTACTAATATACCTCTGATATTGCATAAAAATAAGACATCCTCTCAAAAGACCTTATAAGCATTGCTTCTCTTCTCCAGGGATTATTTTTCATTTAATCTGAGGAATTCCTATTTATAGAAACACCCTGATTTATAACACATAATTGTGAAAATCGCCTTCACTGCTAAGAAGTCAAGTGACTTACTTGCCCCTGGTCACACAGCCAGCCTTTGTCAGAAGCAGGATTTCAAATTAGGTTTTTTTTGGATCTAAGGCTGACCTGCTATCTACCTGCCCAAGCTAGCATTTATCTTTGGAAACACTTAAGATTGGCAAACTGTTGTAATACAAAGTTTTATTTAACTTGCATAACAGTTCTATGAGGTGGGCACCAGGAATTGTTTTCCTCATTTTGGATTAGTCATTGATTCAGACCTAGAAGGGACCTTTGAGGGCACCTTGTTCCTCATTATGTAGATGAGGAAATTGAAGCCCAGAGTGGCTAAATCACTGGCCAAAGATCACTTATTTGATGGTGTCACAGGCAAGATTCCAATCAGGGTTTCTCTAATTCCAAATTCACCCTATTATACTGGTTGGGGGTTAACAGAGACATGCCAGGGGAGCAAGGGCAAGTCTTCTAGGGAGCTCTGGCCAAAGTGATTGTTGGATCTAAAAAGAGACTGAAAGCTTCTAGTCTGCCTCTATTTATCTCTGAATCTTTTCTCTATCTTCATCTCTCTAATTTTTTAATTCATATTATATGATACATGCAACACTTTATAATTTTCAAAGTTTTTACTATTCATTCATTCAAACATCCATTCACTGAGAGGTAGACTTGTCCTGGGAAAGCATACATTCTGGATAGAGAGATAAGAAAACAAAAAACAAATACAAATTAATTGCTCAATTTCTATTTGCCCTGAAGGATTCCCAGATGAAGGATAGGAATGAAGTAGAGTCAAATTGGGAAGGCACCTTGGAAAAGGTGACTCAGGTATTCTAGGAAATGAAGGATGATGATTGAAAGGCACACGGGGTAGCAAAGGACCAGGCCTGTGGAAGGAGAAAGGGGGTTCCAGGGGGCAGGGGCAGAAGAGCCAAGAGCACAAAAGATGATCAGTTGGTGGAAGAAAGACTAGCATCCAGAGGTGGATGAAGGGGTGTGGCAGGGATGCCACTGTTCTGTGGGGAGATGGAGAGAATGGTAGTGACAAGGGAGGTCGGGAAGCCAGGGGAGATGAGGAGGAGGAAGAGATTTTGGAAAGAGGGATTTGAAGGAAGTGAGCTCAGAGTAACAGTAGGTGAGAGGAACCAGCAGTCTTGGAATGGGATGGGATGGGCAATAGACATGCTTTTGTGGGGACAGAATGCTGAGGGAGGGAGGGAGCAGGCCATGGGACAGGCGGTAGAATAAATTCAGGGAGACTCCAGCAAGAGAAATGCTTCGAGTAAACCCTAAGGAAAAGGATCCCAAATTGAAGGGATTAGGAAATATGGAGTTCAGTAAACGGAGCTATTCCATCTTCTCGGCCCCGAGTGCCTTCTCAGCTCCGGCAGCTTCTTAGACTCAACACCAGATTTAATATATGCTCCATTTGGGCCCTATTCACAGAAGCATTCTAAGTCTTTACAACTCAACAGTTTTCTTTAAGGGGGTTTGCCCCCCAGTCATCAGAGCAAGCTCCCCGTTATGTCCACAGTCCCCTAATGCTGCCCGTCTTGGCACCTTACCCTTGCTCTTCTCGTCACCCCCAACCCCATGGTCTTGGGTTTTGGTCCCTGAGACACCGGAGGAAGGAAAAGGCAGAAGAAGCTGGAACGGGGGGTGGGGGGGAATGGGCTTTGGGAATCAGAGAGTCCCCGATGGAGAAGACAGGGAGAGAGGTGGGGCAAGGGGTAGCCAGACGGGGAGTACTCACCTCGGGGTGACCTGCCGGCTCCAGAGCCTCCTCGGGGAGATTCGCAGCTACTATTGGCACTACTGTTAGCACTGCTGTTGGGGAACAGGGCACCCGGACCGCAGTGGGACGGCGGCTCGGGCGCGCTCCTGTTTAGCTCCATGGCCCCAGGGTAGAGGCGGGCCTGGGTCGAGCCCCCTGCTGCCCGGGCGCCCCGGGGGCCGCTTGCCACCGGTTCCACCTGCTCCCGCCTCTGCCGCCCCGGTGCCCCAGAACTGGCCCCTCCGCTGTGTGACCGCTCCGCCCTCTGCCTCCGGCCGGCACCTTGTGCTCGCTCCCACGCGGATCTCGCCCTCTCCCTCCCTCCGTGCTCCCCGTCCCCGCTCTCCCCGTCCCTGCCTCGGCGCGTGCCTCTCCTCCCGTTTCTCTAGCCTTGAGTCTCTCCTTGACTCCCCGCGAATCTTTTCCCTCGGCTTTCTCCCAGTTCCCTGCGGCTTTCCGCCTCCGCTCCCCCAAACCCCTAAAAACCTCCCTCCCCCTTTCCAGGGGACTCCCAGCTTCGTTCACCCCGCAGTGGGATCTGCTGCTGCTGGGGCTGGGGTGGCGGGGAGAGCCCCGCCCCTCTCCTCCCCGCTAAGCCGAGCTGGGGTCCCGCCCCCCTCTCTGCAGCTCGGCCCCTGGTCCTGGGGGTGGGAATAGGGGGATCAAGGGGGTGTTTATTTCTGCGGCTCGAGCCCCAGTTTCTGGAGGGAGTCAGACTGGACTGCGGCTGCTACTGTGGATGGAGGGCGGGGTGGGGGGGGGGGGCGGAGGACTAGAGGGAACCATGGGGGTGATAGGAGACGAGATCCGACTTCTTAATTGTACAGTGCGTTAGAGCACTGGCTTCGGAGTCAGGACGACGACGGGAGTTCGAATCCAGCCTCAGACACTTGCTATTTACTAGCTGTGTGACCTTGGGCAAGTCACTTAACCCTGATTGCCTCACATCCAGGACCATCTCCAGTCGTCCTGATTCATACCTAGCCACTGAACCTAGATGACTCAGGAGGAGAAAGTGAGGATGGTGACATAGCACGACATCCCCTCACTCAACTCCAGTTCATGTACTTGTCATGGCATCATCTCTCTGATGTTGTGGTCTTCGTCAAAGATAAAGGACAGGGGGCGGCTAGGTGGCGCAGTGGATAAAGCACAGGCCCGGGAGTCAGGAGTACCTGGGTTCAAATCCGGTCTCAGACATTTAATAATTACCTAGCTGTGTGGCCTTGGGCAAGCCACTTAACCGCATTTGCCTTGCAAAAAAGATAAAGAACAAACATTACTTTAGCTATGCTGCCACCATTGACCTCTGGGACACCAAAATGTAGAGTGGGACATCCATTTGGGGGCAAGTGTGAGGTGTGGACTGGGGGCAGGGGAGGCTCACAACCTCTCACTTTGAGTTTTCTGTTCCAGCACACCCCTCCTATAACTAACTCCTGACTGTTCCCAGTAGTGCGCCTAGGGACACAGTGACATCCCAAGTCCCAATAACAGCTTGGCTCCAAAGACATCTGACTCAATAACAACCCTCAGTGAAAAGCTCTGCACTCAGTGTCCCCACCATCTTGGCCCCAATGTCATGACCAGTCATATATCTGGTCCCCGTAATACTACAGTCACAGTCACGGGCCAGGCCCCAATGGCAGACCAGGTTACAATGACACTCCAATTCCAATAGTCTTTGTAACTCTCAAATACTCTTCATCAGGGGACAGACTGAGATGTAGTAAGGACTCTGACCTTAGGAAGGACTCAGACTGATGGGAGTTTCCCAGGAGCAGAGTACCAGTAAAAGAGGAGCCCCCCCCCCAGCTCCCTTTGGCACCTGGTATCGCCAGCACCTCTCTACTCCCTCTGTTTGCTCTTGGGGAGCAGGTGGAGATGTAGATAACTAGCTTAGGCTTCCCACGGGGAGGAGGGTAAGGGCAGAGGATGGAAGGATAAAGATGAGGTCAAAGTGGTTTGGGGTGGAAGTAAGGAATGATGTGAATAGAGCATGGTGACCCCCAGCACACATCTCACCTCCTCCAGCAGCACAAGACCCCCCCCCCCATTTGTACAGGCTCCTCAAAGGTAGGAATGAGTGACCTATCTTGAAAGAGAGACAACAGATCCTAAGGACTGAGAGAGGAGAGGCGCTGTGCTGATGAGGAAAATAGGAGGGGATGCCAAAGGGATGAAAGTTGTCAGGTCCTTGGCCTCCAGCCCTACCTGTAAGGGCATCTACCCCTCCCCCTCAGTCTCATCTATCATCTCCTAGGCTCCAGGGATACTGTGTCCTCCCAACCCCCTCCCCCATCTCCCAGGGAAGAAAGCCCATTAGAGGCCCACCCCCATGATTGATAGCCCCCAATGGTTGAAGACTGATGGAACTGAAGGGATGGGCAGGGCAGGAGGGAGGAAAGGCAGGGATGGGAGGATGGAAGCAATTTTGAGAATTCCAATTCAGGAGAAGGCAACTTGTGATCCAAGTATATTGCAGCAGGGAAGAACAGGAAGTGAAGAGAGAACTGTGGTGTGACTGAGAGGGCACTTGTTATGTGGGAAGGGTGCCCACCTCACCCCCACTGTCCTAGACAGTCTTCTGACACTGCTTCCTAACTCAGCTCTGCCGACTCTCAGATCCGAGGGACTGCAGCCCTATTTGCTCTAGCTAAGGAATCCCAGGTGGAAACACTGACAACCAGTCAGTATTTTCTCACTGTGAAGGGGGAGGGGTGAATGAAATCAGAGAAAGACAGATTGAGGGACCTGGAAATATGGGAGAGAGCTCAAGGGAGTAGGAAGGACCAGAAATGAGGAGAGTGGGATAGGGAGAGAATGAGACAGAGATGGGGAATGAAGACTGAGAAGAGAGAGATGGAGAGAGAGATAACAAGAATTAGAAATTTAGAGTTTAGGGACAGAAATGATGGGCCCCCTAAATCATAGCATAACACAAAAGTCAATCCAATTCAATCCAACAATTTGATGTGAACTCTGCACAAAACAGAGTGCCATAGCTACTAAAAATTCCATAACGCTCACAAGTCTCTCATCTTAAGGAGCTTACATTCTAAGAGGGAGATCTGGTATGTATATAGGTAGGTATATGTAATGTAATGTGAGGAATGATTGAGCCAGATTAAAAAAATACTTCACTAAGAAAGAAGCACCTAAACTGAATCTTGGAAAAAAGGATAAGGTACCTTAAAGATCTAGGTGAGATAGGAGGGCATTCTGAGTATCAGGTACAGCCTATAATGATGTACAGATTAGATGGCGTGCATATGGTATTTAAGGAGGATTAGCATCTCTGATCTGAGGGCCTTTTGAGCCCTTTTCAGGGCTGCTTGTCCACCTGGCACTTCAACTCTCACCTGTGGTTCCAAGAAGCTGTCGCATGTGTTGGGGCCACACCCTGGTAAAACTGTCTCAGCAGACAGGTTAAATCAGGTTTGGAGGATAACTAACAGGCCTCAGACCTGTCGGTAAGCACGTCAAGACTTTCCCAGATGAGAACAATTTATTCCATTGACTGTGAAGGTAGTTGAAGCAGGTGCTGGGGAGAGCTTAAAGCTTGATCAGACATGAAAGGTGCCAAGATCATCCATTGCATCCTGGGCCAACACCAATTGTCTTAACTTTTATCTTGCCACTGGACTTCTTTGACTCTGGAAGAGGGAATGGAGCTGATACTTTTTTATAATTATGTCTCACTTTTATAATTCTGTCTCAATCTCACTTAAATCCAATACTTGCACAAGTCAGGATGTCACCTTGTGATGTCATTAGTCCTGTTAAAAAATGAAGTACAAACAGGAACAGATACAGATGACAGAATTAGAACCCCTCCAGGCAACCTTTGCTTGTATGTTGGTTACTATTCCATACAAGATACTTTAAGTTAAGTAATTCTAAATTTACACAAAAAACCATAGTTAATGAGCCCCTTAATAATGTATTTCTTTTTTCCAGTCAACCAGAGGAAGCACTTAATTCAAAGCAAAGACATTTAATTAAATAGCATAGGAAGATAAATGGTAATAGAACAATTTCCCCATAACCTAGAGCCTATCCAAATGTGTACTTTTGGTGGGAAGAGTGGACATACCTTGGACACTTGTATAGACAGGGTCCACTTATGGAAAGGCAATTCTTCTAATGTTTTAATACTGCCAATGTGATTGTCATCAAGGTGCTTCTGTTGAGCCTATTTTCCAAATTGATCTTATAGGTCTCTCTTCTGTTCTGTGATACCCCATTGGACATGTGATTACCATGAGATACTGTTGTACTATTTCTATCCCTTAGGAGGGAAAGTAGACCCTATGTTGTTTAGCTTACAGCCCAGATGATTAAACTTCTTTTTAGCTGTTTTGTTCTTCATTCTCAAAGAAGACTATGACATTGGGAAGGTGATACTGTGACATGCAAGTGAATTAGATTTGAGTGGGGGGTGCTGTTAAGTCACCAGCCTCACTTTCTCATCTGGAGCTATCTGGATCCAATGGTCAGATATGGATCGGGATGACTGGAGATGGCACTACATGTGAGGCAATCCGGGTTAAGTGACTTGCTCAAGGTCACACAGCTAGTAAGTTTCAAGTATCTGAAGTCACATTTGAACTCAGATCCTCTTGACTTCAGAACTGGTGCTCTATCCACTTCCATTTAAGTGAGGGCATCAAGACCCCTCAGACAACTGATATAGATTAGTGGAAAAATTCTCTCAGACACCTCTTATCCAAAAGGATCCATAAAATCTGGGAGTCTGAGTTGTACATAGCTTTTCTCTGCTGAAGGCAAGTCTTTATTTTTAGAACCCAAGTTCTCTTGGAACACAGAACAGCCAAACAATTAAGTTATACCTATAGGTATATTGAATGTTTAAAATTCAGTATCTGGAGCTGAATTGTGGTCCATTGACCAAGGAAACTATCTGATGAGTTAGAAATTCTTTGTAATTCCTGCTCAACTCCTTCTGGAGATACTGTTCCTTCAAAGTCTATTTTTGGGTAGGAGAAACTTGCCTAGACATTTCACAAGAGCAAGGTAACTCTCAGGCACTGTAATTTCTCCAACCACACAAGGTCTTTTAGGTTTCCCATGCAAATGGAAGGGGAAATGAGGAGGAAAAGGCAAAAACAGAAATTGTACATAGAACAGTATTATGATGAGGCAATTGTCTTCTATTTCAATGATGTGTTTATCCAGAAAGAAGACTCCTAAGCCTTTGAGCCTTCGCATAGAATGCCGAGATTGAAGTACAGCTAGCAACCTAGTTTGGGGAAAAGAACAAGCATTTATTAATTGCCTACTATGTACCAGACACTCTATTAAGCATTTTAGAAATAACTAAGCATTTTAAAAATAATTTAGAAAATGACAGGAACAGAGATTATTAAGGGTAGTAAAATGAAATACTGTTGGAAAGGAGGCAGGAAATATGAAATACAGCTGGAATAGTAGATTGGAATCAGATTTGGTCTTTCTGAGTCCTAAATTCTATTGGTTAGAATCATGACATGTCCTACTGTGTGACCCATGAAAGATCATAGAATTATTCACCTGCCTCTTAGGCTTCTCTTGTTCCTTATGATCACTAGAACAGATAGACTATGTTAAATGACCCTCTCAGGCTTTGGGTTGGAGTTATTAATATATCTTATAGGTTTTACATTACAAATTTCCCATTAATAGCCCTGTTTTACAGTTGAGGAAATTGAGGTTGAGTGATTTGCCCAGGGTTACAAAACTACTAAGTATCTAAGGAGGTATATGAACTCAGATCTTTCTGACACTAAGCCTAGTATTCCATCTATTACCCTATCTAGTCATCTCTCAGTTGTCACCTAAAGAAGAACCAGACCTAAGATTTCATTGGTATAAGGTACTCCTGGGGAAGTGGAGTTGGAATTCCCTCTAATAAATTCAAGTTGGTGTCTTTAATTTATAGTCTTAGACTTTAGACTCTTGACCCTAAAAAGCTGAGATGTTAAATGACTTGCCCAGGACCATGAGGCCAGGGCTCTCTGCCTCTTGCCTCTCAGAGCTGAGGCTACAAAAACAAAAAAATGAAACTAAGTCTTCCTGCAACAGCTAATAAGATGATGTTAAGTTTCCCAGGGGACCCTAGAGTGAATACAAGTAGGAGGAACTGTGAACTTGAGCCCATACAATATAAACAGAGTAACTATGTCACCTTTCTCTCCTGGGCCCTCTCATTTTAACTGATCATAAAAATTGATACAAGGGTAATTTTTGTAGTGTCCTGGGCATGTTTTGTGAAGTCAAGATTGTATATTACAACTTGTGCTTAAAAACAATGAATAGCAGTTACAAGGTGGTAGTTTTTGATTTAATATAAGGAAAGACTTTTGAGCAATTAAATTATAATAAAAGGGGAATAGGTTGCCTTGAAAGTTTCTCTACTTCTGGAGGTGTTTCAGGAAATCCACTTAGTTTGGAGTTTCACAGCCCAACTTTAGGGTTCAGAACTTTGAAATTCTAATCTTTGACCTCTCATCTTCTCTTCCCTTTTCTGTGCAGTTATTCCCACTAAACTAACACTTCACTATTTTTTGTGACCTTTGTCATATCACCTCTATTTTTCTGACCTCCCTTTTTTCCTCTGGCTTTACTTGCCTTCATTCTCAGTTTTGACCCATGACTTGTCAATTTCAACCACTCCAGAATCTTTTAAAAATCTTGTCTGCTTTAGTTGTAAAATTGTAAATTTGTAAAATATATGTATAGAATTAATAAGTACTTCTTCCCTCCCCCTTCTATCCCTTCCTTTCTCCCTCTTGCCTTTCAAATCCTTACCCCTTGGTAAGTTCCACCATCTGCTTTCTCCAGTCCTGTTTTAAGACTGCTGAGCATATTTGGACAAAATCAAGATGATTTCATTACCTATGAATTCAAGGCATATAATCTCAGATGGACCCTTACTGCTGTTTGAGTATATACTATACTTCCTTTGCTTACATAATTTCTCAGGGCAACATTTCTAAACATTTTTCCTCTTGGTCCATCTTTATATCATACCCTCTTCACCCTGATCACCATTCTCATTTTTCTCTTACTGGTATTTTGAATTCTTCTTCTTCCTGGGATAGAAACAGTGGTAAATATTGAACAATCAACTTTCAGGAAGAAAAATGTATTCAGGGGGTGGCTAGGTGGTGCAGTGGATAGAGCACTGGCCTTGGAGTCTGGAGTACCTGAGTTCAAATCCAGCCTCAGACACTTAATAATTACTTAGCTGTGTGGCCTTGGGCAAGCCACTTAACCCCATTTGCCTTGCAAAAACCTAAAAAAAATTGATTCAGGATGTACTTCTTAGCTGGCTGCATTAGTAACATTTTTTCTATCGCATTCTTAAGTCTAGACAATCAACAAAACAATAAATCAAGCCCTGATTTGTAGTGTTTGTGGATTTCTAGTTCACATTGAAAATTCACTGAGAGAAGTTGGAGCTGACTCCAGCACAAACCTAGATGCAGGAATCTGATAGGTGAACTTCTGTCAGGAGCCAGGCCCTGCTGCCACCTCTCAAGCTACCTCCATACTGTTCTGAATCTTTTTTTGTTTTTTTGGCAAGGTGGTCAGGTTAAGTGACTTGCCCAAGGTCACACAGAAATTATTAAATGTTTGAGGCTGGTTTTGAACTCAGGTACTCCTAACTCCAAGACCAGTGCTCTATCCACTGTGCCACCAAGCTGCGCCCCCATACTGTTCTAAGGCTGTTTTCCCTTCATATCTTATCTTTCCCATTAGAATGTAAGCTTCTTGAAGGCAGGTCCCTATTGGTTTGCTTATATTTGTATCCCTAGTGCTTAGTGCAATGCCTAGTATACTTTATGTGCTTAACAAAGGTTCTCTCCTTCTGTCTGTCTGTTCTTCAAACCACATGTCTATTTGTCTGTCATTCACTCTCTTCTCACTGACAATCCTATCAGACCACCCCCTCCAATTAAGTGAGAACAAGACTCATACTTCATGGAGATGATTGAGACCATATACTTAGAATTTTTCTAGTCTTTCCTCCTTTGTTCTTCAAACTGCCTAGCTATGGGAAGAACACTGACTTGTAGTCAGACAGATCTGGGTTTGAGCCTTACTTTTGACACTCACTAGTTATGTGAACTTGGATAAGTCGCATATGTAAATGATGATAATAATCCATGTGGTACTCATCTAACAGAATTATTGTGAGCATATCTAAAGTGCTTTGCAATTCTGGAAGCAACATACATAAATATCAGTTGTCCATAAAAATAATAGTAATAATAATAAGTTGTAGTGGTAGTAGTAGTAGTAGTAGTAGTAGTAGTAGTAGTAGTAATCAATCAATAAATATTTATTAAATGTCTGTTATGTGCCATGCCCTGTACTAAGCACTGGTGATTCAAAAACAGGCAAAATACAATCCCTAGCACCTATTAAGTTGTACCTCTAGTAATGATAGAAGCATAGAGTAGTAGTAGTAATAGTAGTAGTAGTAGTAGTAGTAGTAGTAGTAGTAGTAGTAGTAGTAGTAGTAGTAGTAGTAGTAGTAGATGGTAGTTTTGGTAGTGACAGTAGTAGTGGTAGTAATAGTGTTGGTGATGGTAATAAGTAGCAGTTGTAGTGATAGTAGTAGCAATAGTGGCAGCAGCCTCAGTAGTAGGAATAGCAGTAGCTGTAGTAGTAACAGTAGTAGTAGCAATAATAGAAATTCAGTAGTAGTAGCCTTAGCATTAGCAATAGTAATAGTAGCAGTAGTAGTAGCAATTGCAATAGCAGTAGCTGTAGCAGTAGTAGTAGTAGCAGCAGCTATAGCAATAGTGGTAGTAATAGCAGTAATTGTAGTAGTAGTAGCAACAGTAGCAATGGTAGTGGTGATGATGATAATAATGATGATGTTTATCCTTGACATCAGGGAGGTGTTGCCATAACAAGCATATGAATTAGATTTGAGTGAGGGTTGCTATGCTAAGTCATCAGCCTCATCTTCTCCTCCAGAGTCATCTGAGTCCAGTGACCATGATTGAATCAACACAACACGTGTGTGTTTGTGTGTGTGTGTGTGTGCGCATTAGCAGCAGCAGCAATAGAAGTAGTAGTGGTATGTAAAAGACCATATTGAAGGTCAGGTAAAGAGCTGGCCTTGTAATTAGAAAGATCTGATTCATATTGACTATGTGGCCCAAAGCAACCATTTAACTCCTTCTTGTCCCTGACAAAGCTCTGCTACTCTGTGCTGCAAAGCAAGTGTTCATTTGCATTGTTAGAGGACTTCCCTGTATATTTTTTTGTGGGGCAAGGCAATGGGGTTAAGTGACTTGCCCAAGGTCACACAGCTAGATAATTATTAAGTGTCTGAGGTCCAATTTGAACTTAGGTCCTCCAGACTCCAGGACCAGTGCTTTATCCACTGTGCCACCTAGCCGCCCCAGGACTTCCCTTTATCAATAGAAACTCTGGTTCAATCTTTTCCCCCATCCTCTGGTGATCTCTCTCCTACTCATTAAAGCTAACTGTTGTACTTGAGCCTGTGACCTTTCCTTATCTTCTAGGACCTTGCTTCAGAAGTCATTCCCACTTTCTCATACTTGATTATTTTCTCCTATAGTTCTTGACTTTTCCTTCTCTGCTTACAAAGAATAGATATAACCAATGCTAACAGTATTTTTTAACCATTCTATTGATATTTCCAGTTCATCCAGCTACTCTGCCATCTGTCTCTTTCCCTTCACTGCTAAACTTCTTGAAAAAGTTGTCTGCATCTGAAATATTTCTACTTTCTGACTACCCACTTTCTCCTTAACCTTCCACAGTCAGACTTCCTTCTCTGAAGGAAATGCTACTGAAACTCCTTTCTCTAAAGTCACCAAAAACATCCAGTTTGCCAAATCTGGTAACTTCTCCTCTCCCTGTAGCCCTCCCCCTCCCCCCAGTTACTAATACTCTGCCTTTTTCTCTAGATTTTGGCAATCCTCTCAAGAGGTGACTTTAGATTTAGAGGGATGTCTCTTTTCTAGAGCTTCTATCCTTTACATAATCCTTTTTTCTACCCCTTAACATGAGCATTGCACAAAGATCTGTCCTTAGCATTCCCTTCTCTCTTTACCTTTCTCCCTTGACAATTTCTTTCATCTCCATGCTTCTGATTATGTCATTCCTCTGCAGATAATTTCCCAAATCTACAGCTTTGCTTCTGATCTCTCTTATGAACTAGCCATAAGATAGCTCCACCTCACTAGATATCTCCCTCCTACTTCAAAATAACATGTCCTAAACAGAACTCATCTTTCTTTCTAAATCTGCTTTTTTTCAATGACTTCACCAGATCTGCTATGTTCATAATTTTGCAGCTGTCTTTGACTCTTTCCATTTCTTCACTATTCATATCCAATCAATCAAATTAACAGGTCCTATGTAATCCATCTTAAAAATACCTCTCTATTTCCTTTGTAGACACATGTTTAGGCCCTCATTATCACCCATCTGAACTATTACAATAGTTCACTACAGGTTTTCTAATCTTGTACTTTCTATCCCCTCTAATTCATTATCTTATTGCCAAAATAATGTATAGATCTAGTCTACTCAAAAATCTTTGAGTACTTATTACCTCTTGAATAAAGGTTATGCTCTCAGCATTATCCTGAGTTCAGGTGTGTGTGAAATTTCCATTGTAAGCTGTAAAAGTTCTCTTTTGTCCTATTGGTATTAATGAAGCCTCCTTAATAAGATTTTAAATTTCCTTGACAATTAAGTTTCTTTGATAAGGTATGGATTTCTTGTTTTCTCCTGAATTGTCCCATTAATACCATGCTGAGCATGACTGAATGGTTCACAGTCAGTTCACATAACTGGCATTTTAAGAGGCAGGTTGGAAAGCTTGGAAGAGAGGAAAATCAAAGTTGAAGGCAGAAGATGAACATATATGGACTCCGTTAACTGGAAGTAAATCTGTACTACTAGTGGTTCCACCAGGATGCCAAGAACTGTTGGGAACTGGTGGGATCCAGGAATTAGAGGAAGGAACAAATTGCATGAATTTTTGGAAGGATTTCTTGGTATGAGCAGGGTATGGAGTCAAGAAGCATCAAGGGACAGAGTCTTACTATGGAAAAAGTATTTTGTCATGATCTATGTAGACTTTGGAAGTCCATGGATCAACTCTAGTGAATGCAAATGGTTTCCTTCACTTTTTTGTTATTTTTTGTTTTGGAGGGAAGTGTTGCACCCAGGTGCAAGGTGAAATTTAGAAGACTGTATAGGTCCCTGAGGGGGAACAGAGATTTATTGGAGATAGAAAGAGGATTGTTTTGATTATTTATAGACCAAGGTATGAGTCCTTTAAATTTTAAAAATGAGGTTAAATAAAACCTGGCCTATATTTCATGTCTTCTTAGACTAAATTTTTATTTTTAAATTTTTAAAATTTATTTATTTAAGGCAATGGGGTTAAGTGATTTGCCCTAGATCACAAAGCTAGGCAATTATTAAATGTCTGAGGCCTGATTAGACTAAGTATTTGGTAACTGAGGGATTTTTTCTTTTTTCATAGAGATCTAGAAATGAGATAAATCCTAATATTCATAAAGGAAACCCAGAGTGGGGTTAGAAGCCAAAATGGAGAATTATGAAAAGTTTCTCAGATTTAATCTGACCCATGTAAACTTAGTATTTTAGTTCTGGAACCCTGCTTGGATAAAGATCACCTCCAGTCTGTTGTCACACTGAATTTCTAGCTACATGCATCAACTTCTCATACTTCCATGCCTTTACAGAAGTTGTTTTCTGTAACTGGAATATTCTCCTTCTCCATCTTTGCCTGTTGAGCCCATCCTTTAAAGACCAACATAAATGCTAGCACCTCCAAGAAGCCTTCTCCTTTTCCCCTCAGTTGATAATGACATTCAACAATTCAATTCAACAAACTTTTTACTCTAATAGACTTCCAATACCATTTTATTTTGTAAATCTCTAATGGACATAACTCATGCTTTCATCCACTGGACTTAATTTTGGAGAGTGTGGCTTAGAGAATGAGAACTGGAGTCAGGAAGATGTATAATTTATGTCAAGTTTCTGACTGGTGCAGATTGTGAGATCCAGAGCCAAATCCCTTACCCTCAGTGCTCCAGACAACTCTAAAACTATAAATTGCAGAACAAATGACTGCTCTATATTGGTAGAAATAGGAAAACCATAAATTTGGTCTAAAATGCATTTCTCTTATATATAATAATTAATTATTCTATTTTGGTCTCAATTTCCCTTGCTTGACAGTTAGTTCCTAGAGATGGGAGTTTTGTTTCTCTCCAAGTCCCTTAGTGAAGTGCTCTACTCACACTAAATATTGATAAATGAATTTGATTTTCATGTTGTTGGTCTGTTACGGGTTGTATAAGATGCATTCCCTGCCAAATCTGAAAAAATCCTATGAATTAACATGGTGAAAATCACTGAGATTGGAGGTTAATGACTTTGGAGCCCTGGGGCTCTGCCACTGTTGTATTTATGACCTTGGGGAAATGACTCTGCTTCTATAATTTCCTTACCTAGGAGGGGACTTAATCAAATGATTTCTAAGATTCCTTATAAATTACATACTTATTATTCTAAAAGTTTAGAGACTATTCTCAGGGCAAGGAGAAAAGGAGCAGGATATTTTTCCAAGATAAGGAACTTGAAAGAAATTCAGTAAAGATCAAAGAAGTTTTCAAGGTCATTATGGCCAACCTACAGTTAGGATATGATCTCAGGGATTAGAGAGAATACTTTTCTCCTAAAGGTGCTAGAAGCCAGGGGGAAAAAATCCTCAAAGAGCACATTGATAGAACAAGTATAGAATGTATGAGTAGAAGGTAAAAGATGAGGCCCCAAAAGGAGAGAACCTCTACCAGAGATAAGACAGGGAATGGAGCTAACATAGGGTGGGGGTCAAATGGGAGGTTAGGATACAAGAATATTTAAAGTCAGAATACTATTCTAAGACATGATTTTCTGGAAAAGAAACTATGAGAACTACAATAGTTCATTGGCCTTAAAAAACACTCTGATGCTTTGGGGCCTAACTCTATACAACACTCTATTTGTTCTAAACTCTAATAAGAATTTGTTCTAAAAACTTAAACTTCTGAATATTCAGCAGTAGTCTCAGAGATAAGACTGAGAGAAGTGGCAGGTCTTTGCACTGGCATTGAGCTAGGAGACTTCAAGACCAGAAGTAAAAGGTAAAAGGTCAGAAGTGAAGGGATACAGTTGGGACAGCTAAATTTCACACCAATATGTCATCTACAAGCTTTTATTGTGCTGTTGCATTCTGTGCTATCTCTACCTCTTGGAATAGATTGCCTATAGAAATTTTTATACCCTCTGGTTTCCAAGCTTTTCCAGCTTTTCTGAGATAGAATGGGAGAAATTCTTCTCTAGGCATATTCTCCAACCTTCCCTCTTCTCTTACCTCCTCTCCCCACCTCCCCCCAAGCCCTTTTTTGGCCTAGAGCCATCAAAGACACTTGAAAAGTTTCAAATACTTTATTGGGATGCAACATAGTCATTGTTCATTCAGTGCCATTTCTGTAACCTTTAGAGGAGCCTGGGGTTTCCTAGAAGGCAAGTCTAACTATGATCTTAGAATGAGCTTGGATTGTCTGACTGAGAAAAAACATGTGGGAGACTTAGAAGGGGACACATGGCTTTTTCACAGAAGTTTTTTCTCCTCTCTATGGAGGACTGTATGTCTTCATATATGGGGAGGCCAAGAATGATTCACTATTTGTCTTTCCATTGTTATTTGTTATTCTGCTCTAAATATTTTGCTATTTGTGGGAAAAAATGGTTTCACATGTAATATGACTACACATATGTTCATGGGGGCATATGAATGTGATTATCTCTGCCAGAGGCTGAGAAGCCTGGCATGGATGTGTGAGAACATCAATGTATAACCATGGGTTCTCCTAACACTTCAATCAGAATTGTCAGTGTTTCATTGGGTGCTAACATGTAGCCCATCAATGACGTTTGAGCAAGTATTTTTTCACCTCTCCCCTTTTTGGGCAAAGGGGAGTAACTAGGTTTCCACTCTACCTCTAGCTGGGACATATTGATTATAAATTTTCCTGTATCTCTGGGACTTCTCTGAGGTTTGCCATCTGAAGGTAAAGATCATCCTAAAGCTGAAGTCAAGGGTGTGTGTGTGTGTGTGTGTGTGTGTGTGTGTGTGTGTGTGTGTGACCTGGAGTCTAAGAGATCTTTTCCTCTGCCCCCTCCCCTTCATCATCAGCGGCTTCTCCAGTCATCTCAGGTGCTGGCCACTCACGGGTCTGCCACTCTAGTCGCTCAATGCGATAGGCTATCTTGAGGGCACTAGACTCCAGTTCAGCCAGGAGGCGGGCAAACTTGGTTTGCAACTCATCTAGCTGCTGATCAAGGCCACGCAGGCGGTTGTCCACAGCCTCCTGCAGGGCTATCTCAGCTGCCTCTGCATTCACATCCAGTTTGTTCATTTTGAGCAGGATCTCTCTACCCTTCTCCTCCATGACAGCCTGGGCTTGTGGGTACTCACTCAGTACCTCTCGAAGATCTTCCTTACTCAGGCAGAAGAGGTCTGAGTAGCCCAGACTCTTGATGTTTGCAGTCCTACGATTACCAGACATATTCCCTGTATAGAATGACCCAAGGAATGAGCTGTGAGTATATAGGAGGTAATGTCCTTTCCTCACAACTGAGACTCCCAGTTTCTCTGGTCCCTCCCTCAGGATTCATCCCTGCACCCCTCAATAAAAGATTTTTTTCTGGTCCTGTTCCCAAGGAAAGACTCTTCAACATGTTGTTTTATTGAACACAATACCTGGAGGATAGACCCTTCTCTTAGGTCTTCCATATAAAAACCATCTCTGGGTCCCTCCTCTTTCCAGATACTGAATCGAGAGTCCCTTCCTTAGGATCCACCCAATAATCTCTAGGCCTCTGAGTCATGAATCTCTTTCCCAGGGGTCCTTCTAGACTCAGGATATAGAGCATCTTTTCCCTCAGATAGAACCAGGAGCTCATTTCCTTGCCTGCCATTTGAGCCACCCCCATTCTCCTACCTTTGATATTTATGATGCTGATCTCCCCGAAGTAAAGCCCAGCACCCAACACTGCATATTGGGTAACACCATCATCAGCTACCACAGCCAACTGGCCCTCCCGGATGATGTACATTTCACGGCCAATATCGCCCTTACGGCACACATATTCTCCTGGTGAATAGGTCTGGGGCTGCAGTTTTAATACAAGCTCCTCCAAGAGACTGGCCTCACAGTTCTGGAAGATCTGCACACGGCTTAGGGTGGGCAGGTGCACAGATACAGCAACCTCAGCACGCAGGCGCTCAGGTAGATGCTGCAGAATTGCCACTTCATTTGTCATTTTCTTATTAATCTGCAGGTGTTGGTACCTAGAATGGTAACAGAGGTGGTGGTGGGCTGTGGACAGATAGGCTCTTCTCCCTACCCTATGACCCACACCTTGCTGCCTCTGCCTGGCTCCACATTATCCACTACAGATCCTAGCTTTTCAATAATCACAGAATCTCTGACCAGTGAGGCTATTTGATCTAATCCAGTCTAACCCATATCTCTTCCACATATGAGTAAAACTTCCCCTGGAAGTCCTCCAGCAATAGGAACTTATACCTCCCAAGGAACCAATTTCCCTTTGGGTCAGTTCTACCTTTCAGAAAGTTTTTTTCTTACTGGGACTGAAATCTGCCTCTTTGCAACTTCTATTCATTGCTTCTAAGTCTGCCAAGCAGAACAAGTCTGATGTTTCTTCTATAGTATAGCTTCTCTTCAGATCCTTAAAGATCCTGATCATGTGTCCCTTAAATCTTCTCTTTAGTTAAAAAACCCCCAGTTCCTTCAAATGATACCTCTCTTCCCTGAGACTTTACTATTAGTGCCTATCAACAAGTAATCAATTTTCTGCAACCCAGTGAGATAAATTTATGCAGATCACTTTGAAAACTTTAGGGAACTCTACCAGCTATTATTATTATTATTAGTAGTAATTATTATTACTCCATACAGAGGTTCTTCTGATGTCTTTAAACAAAGTTAAATCTTTAAATCAGGAAGCTCTCAGTTTAGGTGAAGTGGAGTTGACATGTGTGATCTATCACATGCAAAAGTCTGGGAATCTAACAGTCCCAGAAGGACAAGTTCAGTGTGGTGGTAGGAGAACTGAATTTGGCCCTGTTAACTTATCTGAGGGTAGTTTACTGTTCTTCTTGGGCCACAGTATCTTCATTTACAAAATGCAGTAATCATTAAACATTTACTCTATACTAGACAATGTGCTAATCACTGTGAATACAAATAAAAAGTGAAAAACATTCTGGTCCTTAGGGTGCTCAAGTGGTAATGAGATAAACATGATTTATCTTTCCAGTTATTGATTGTAAGATTCTTTATGTAATAGAGATCCTGAAGGTAATAGGGAGTCAAAAGAGTTTCTTGAGCAGGGCAGTAGGGGCAGGGGAAATAATTAGATGTAAGTTTTAGAAAAATCACCTCAGGACCTCCCAACCTTTCTAGTCCTTTCACCTCCCTTCTTTCTATAATCTTTACCCTCTACTCACATTGTCCTACCTGTAGCTCCTTGAAAAAGAAACTCCCATCACCATGGGTATACCAGACTTGCCACCTATCTCTGGAAGAATCTGCCTCCTCATCTCTGGTTCTTAGTTACCCTGGCTTCCTTCAAAATTCAAATGAGACCTTCTGCAGGGAATCTTTCCCAGTCCTCCCAGTCACTAATGTCTCCCTTTATCAATTCATGCTGTTTTCTCTATTAGAATGTGAGTTCTCTAGGGATAAGGATTGTATCTTAATACTTAATACATGTTTCATAATTGCTTGCAGACAAATTGACTCACAGAATCCCCAAATCTCAAAGCTAGAAGGGTTATCTAGTCTAGACCATCTCTAAATAAAAATCTCTTCATTAACATCATAGCATTTTAGGATTTAGAGTCAGAATGGACTTGAGTCCAACTTGGTTATACAGTTGGGGAAATTGAGATTCAAATAATTCATTTCATTATTCCAGTTTACTCTTATTTCTAAGGACTTAGAAGTAACTAGCAGGGTTCAAATTCAAAGCCAGACACTTCTAATTCCAAATCCAGTGATGTTTCCTCTGTGTGGCACTGCCTATCTTCTTTCTTCTGTCTCCTCTTCAAATGCCTTCCTATTCTCTCCCATTTCTTCCCTTGCACTTCCACACTCCTGCCACCAAGTTTCCAATAATTAGTAACATACTCTTGGTTCCCTATCCCTGAGCCACACCTCCTTGTCACTGATGCCCTCCAGCTTCTCTTTCTATGGCTGAATGTTTGCCAGTAAGATACTTCATATCTTGCAAAGCCTTCCTCCTTCCCAATTAACATGTCCCAACATCCAAGTACTCCCCGTAAGACAACAGTCATTGAGTACTCATGGCCAAGCTCTTCCCCTTGCCCCCAAACCTCCCATTCTCTGAGCAGCTAGACCCTCACCAGTCAATGACTCGACGCTCCAGTCGGCGATTGACATGCTGCAGCTTCATGTATTTCTTGACAAGTGCGTGGTCAGGGTAGAAGGCTGCATCAGCTGTGTTCATATTGTAGATGACTGAGCTCATGCTCCCCATTATGGTGGCAAAGCCCATGACAGCCAGCAAGAAGTCGCCCACCATAAAAAGATATTCTTCCTCACGGGCTGGCAGTGGTGTATCTCCTACAGTGGTGAGGATGAGTGTAGAGAAGTAGAAACTGTAGAGGTACTGGCGACGAAGGTGTTCAAAGCCAGGCTGTGCTGGGTCAGGGTAGACCCAGGCGTCACGTCCAAAGCCCAAGTATCGGGACAATGCAAAATATAGACAGCTATTCCAGTGGATGACAACAAAGATATATAGCATTAGTTTGGCAATTCGGAAGGCATTGGGATATGCTGTACGTGTCTCTGTTCGGTCAAAGGCCTCAAAAAGGCGTGGAACTCGAAGAAAACGATTGAGCCTCAGTGTAGGTATATGTGGACCCAAGCGCAAGTATGCCAAGTCTGTGGGCACCAGGGACAATATATCCAACAAGAAATATGATGTCCGCATGTAGCGCCGAGAGATCTGACCCTTGTCCAGCACCAAGATGCCCTGGTCCAGGAAGCCTGAGGTTAGAAAGGAGTAACAGGGTTGGCTCCAAAAAAGCCAGAACGGGGCCTGGACACATTTTCAAGGTCGACAGAGGGGTCAGTAGGCTTCAGGGGGGGTTAATGGGGAAATTATCAAGGTATTTTCAGCCTTTCACAGTATTTAACATTTGATCCCATTCCCATGCCTTTGCAGGACTATCTCCCATTCCTTGAATGTACTCCCTCTGTAGCTCTGCCTCATCACATCCCTACCTTCCCATAGATCTACTGAGGTGCTGCCTCCTCCCTGAAGCCTTTTGTAACTCACTTAATTGTTAGTGCTCTCTCTCCCTACTTCAATGGTCTTCTATTTACTTTAATTATCTGGGCACAAGTTTTCATTGCCCGCTTAACTCCCCTCCCTGTTTCTTCCTCCCAATAGAATGTATATTCTTTGAAATCTGGGTCTGGTTTTGTATCCCTGACAACTAAAATGACGCCTTACCTATAACAGGTACCTGATAAAAGTTTGTTGAACTGAATCTTGGGAGTAGAGTAGGGTTGGTGGAATGGATCAGTAGGAACCAAAGAGTTATGGCGGGACAGGAAACAGGAAGGATTGTAAGGCATTTGGGGAACCTGGGTTGCGATATCACTGACCAGTGTGGAAGCGTACGACAATGTCCACTAAATAGAGAAAGTCACTTAGGTAGTCCAGGACAAACCAAGCCACCAAGTAGCCATGCTGGAGATCTGGGAAGCAGGCCCTGGGGATAGAGGAGGGAATATTTTGAGAGGGACCTGGATGCAGCTACTTCTATTCCAGGGTCCTAGTAATGAAAACCCCTTTATTCCTCCCAGGGCCTCCCAAAAGTAGCATAAGAAAGTCCTCTTTCTCCTTCCTCCATACCCTTAGACCATACCAAGTGCCTTTCTGTCCTTCTTCCCTCTTCTTACCTGCAGACAAGGATAATGAGATTGTACATGACTGGGAACACCATGGTGTTGAGCCACCAATAATACCGATCCCCTGATGGGTCCAGGACAGGCACTGACTTCCTGGAGGTGGTAGAAGGGGAGTTTTAGAGTATGTCCACTGAAGAAGGCCCCAAGAAGAGAAAGTTATGGGACTGAGGACTCAGTGTTCTTAATAGAAACAAATCCTCTTTCTGTCATCCTCCAAGTGTTTAAGCTTTGAGCATCCTCCTTTCCATTACACTCTTAATTCCTCAGTACTATCAGTTTTTCCCACTCACCTCCCCAACTCACAAATATCTTAGGGTCCCCTCCCTTCTCACTTGGGTTTGGAAGGTGCCTGAGGAGATGACTCCTTGGTGTTCACTTTGGACTCTTGACTCATGATGCTGGAGTCTAGGCCTGGCTACAGGTATCTGCAGGAGAATGAATGATTTTGAAATGAGAAAAATTCTTCCAGGTCTATGGGAAGAGAATGATTTTGCAGGATAGTGGTTGAGGAGGGTCAGTGGAATTAGATATTCTGAGGGGATAAGTAGGCTAAAGCTACTGGGGGAGGGGATCCATGGGATGGAAAATTCTGGGGGAAGTCCATTTGGTAGGGGAGGCTTCTGCAGAATTAGTAGAAGAGGAGAGTCCATGAGGAAATCAGTGAGAGAAAGGATATGAGAAGAGTTGATGGGGAGGGAGGAAGCATTCTGAAGGATTTATGAAGGAGGAACATTTTGAGGAACCTTTTTTAAGAGGAGGGACTGCTCATGTTGGAAGACTTATATGAAGGAGGGGGGAGTGAATCTCTGAGGGGAAGAGGAAAATACTAAAAGTCAGTAAAAGGAGGAAATATTGTAGGCTAGGAAGGAAAAATGGGGGAAATCAGTGAAAGTAGGGATTCGAGGGAAACAGTGTGGGAGGAAGGATTTTGAGGCATCAGTAGAGAAAATAATTCTTAGTAGTGGAGGGCCTGTGGGAAAAAAGAAGATTCTAGGCAATTTATGGAGGTTATGATACGATGGATGAGGAGAAGGTAGATTCTGGGGGGCTTGGGGGAAAGGAAAAAATCTGTGTGTGTGTGTGTGTCTGTATTTGTGAGTACCTGCACAGGATTCTAGGGGAGGAGGGAGGAAAACAATATCCTGTAGGTTGTTCTGGTGGTAAATGAAGATTCCCAGGATGGATGGCCAGATCAGAGAGGACCTAGAAGGATAATTTGGGGGTTTCTACAAGGGGAAGAATTCTAGGCAGTTTATGGCGGTTGTATGAGGGAAGAAGTTGATCCTGGAGTAGGATCTATGAAGGGTAGAAAATTCTGAATAGGTTTTATAGGAAGAAGATTGTTGGGAGAGGCAAAAGAAGGGGGAAAAGAAGACTGGAGACATATGAAGGGAAGAAAGATTCAGGGAGTGTTGTGTGTTAGGATTCTGGGATGGATCTGGGAAGGAAGGGGAAGATTCTGAAGTCTGGGAGATCTGAGAGAAGATGTGGGATCTAGAAGGCATGGAATAGCAGAAAGAACATAGATTTAGATCAGAGAAACCTGGATTAAATACCAGCTCTGTTATTTACTACCTGTATGAACTTGGACAAACCTCTTAGTCTTTCTGATCCTCACTTTCCTCCTCTGTAAAATGAAGGCTTTGGATTAGATCAGAGATGTCAAAGTCATAGTCAGCAAAACTCCTGAGTACAACCTGAATCAGATTAAAATGTAATTGGAAATGTTTAACAAAATAAATAAAAATAATAATATAGATCATGTTAATTTGTGAATTTCTAAGTTATTATGTCACCTGTGGAGACTGTTTCTATTTGATGTTATTGGGCTAAATGGCTAAAGTCCCTTTCAGTTCTAAATTCTGTGATCTTATAATTTAAGAGGATTGCTTTTGAGAGGAATGGGGTAGGGAGAAATTTGAGGGTTTAGGTGCAGGGAAGGGAAAGAAAATCCTAGTGGGGTTTATGAGAAAGAAGAGGGAAGACTAGTTGGAAGATGAGAATTTTTGGAAGGGAAAGGTCTGGGGAAGAGGAAGTTTACCCCAACTGATAGGCATAGAAGTATGGCAGATAGAGTATTAAAGTTAAGTCCCTTAGGCTCAGTTTCTGTATGTGTAAATGGTGGAGCACCTGCATCACATTGTATTTGTTGTGAAGTTCAAAAAGATAATTGGTATAACAAAGAAAAATACTCCCAGTAGAATGTTAGTTCTTTAAAGGCAGGGACAGTTGGGTGGCATAGGTGGAGAGAGGGCCTGGAAGACCTGTGTTCTAGTTCAGGATTAAGATACTCCAGCTGTGTGACCCTAGGTGAGATGCTTAATTTCTGTCCTATATCAGTTTCCTCAACTGTAAAATGAAAATAATAATAGCTCCTACCTCCCAGGATTGTTATGAAGGTCAAACAAAATAACGTTTAGCAGAGTACCTAACACATAGTAGGAACTTAAAAAAATGCTTATTTCTTTCCTTTGATTGAGTCTATATCTCTGGTCCATAACATACAATGCTTGTTGAATTGATTCTGGGGGGTTCTATGCAGAAGAAAATTTTATGCAGGGAAAGATGGAGTTTTTGGATAGGAGACTGAGAAGGGGGAAGAAGTCTAGGGAATTCTGTGGATAAGGGAATATTCTAGGTGGTTCTTGGGAAAATAGGATTCTGGGGGATGGGGAGAAGAAAGGAAGATGTGGATGCTAGCTTTGTGAAGGGGAGATTTGTGGGGGAAAGAACATGTTAGGGTGCAGGATCTATGGAGGGAAGATTTTTGTGGATCAAGGAGGGGGAGAAGGAGAGGGGAGGAGAATCAAGAACAGAGAGGTTCTGTAAATTTCTTGGGAAAGATGTTGAGATTTGGTGGGGGAGGAGAGGTTTAGGGATTGCAAAGGATGGAAGATTCTGGGACTTCTGGAGTGGGGAAAAGATACTGGAAGGAGAGAGGAAGGCAGGGAAAGGGAAGCAAGAAAGAGGCTGGGGTTTCTGGAGGCAGGGAAAGGAGACGCTGAGAGGAGAGAGGAAGGTGGGGACTGGGAGGGATGGAAGGTTCTGGGATTTCTGGGGGGGAGAAGATGCTGAGAGGAGAGAGGAAGGTGGGGACTTGGAGGGATGGAAGATTCTGGGATTTCTGGGGGGGGAGAAGATGCTCAGAGGAGAGAGGAAGGTGGGGGCTGGGAAGGATGGAAGGCTCTGGGATTTCTGGGGGGGAGAAGATGCTCAGAGGAGAGAGGAAGGCGGGGACTGGGAGGGATGGAAGGTTCTGGGATTTCTGGGGGGGGAGAAGATGCTGAGAGGAGAGAGGAAGGTGGGGACTGGGAGGGATGGAAGGTTCTGGGATTTCTGGGGAGGGAGAAGATGCTGAGAGGAGAGAGGAAGGTGGGGACTGGGAGGGATGGAAGGTTCTGGGATCTCTGGGGGTAGAAGATGCTGAGAGGAGAGAGGAAGGTGGGGACTGGGAGGGATGGGAGATTCTGGGATCTCTGGGCGGGGAGAAGATGCTGAGAGGAGAGAGGAAGGTGGGGACTGGGAGGGATGGGAGATTCTGGGATCTCTGGGGGGGGAGAAGATGCTGAGAGGAGAGAGGAAGGTGGGGACTTGGAGGGATGGAAGATTCTGGGATTTCTGGGGGGGGAGAAGATGCTCAGAGGAGAGAGGAAGGTGGGGGCTGGGAAGGATGGAAGGCTCTGGGATTTCTGGGGGGGAGAAGATGCTCAGAGGAGAGAGGAAGGCGGGGACTGGGAGGGATGGAAGGTTCTGGGATTTCTGGGGGGGGAGAAGATGCTGAGAGGAGAGAGGAAGGTGGGGACTGGGAGGGATGGAAGGTTCTGGGATTTCTGGGGAGGGAGAAGATGCTGAGAGGAGAGAGGAAGGTGGGGACTGGGAGGGATGGAAGGTTCTGGGATCTCTGGGGGTAGAAGATGCTGAGAGGAGAGTGGAAGGTGGGGACTGGGAGGGATGGGAGATTCTGGGATCTCTGGGCGGGGAGAAGATGCTGAGAGGAGAGAGGAAGGTGGGGACTGGGAGGGATGGGAGATTCTGGGATCTCTGGGGGGGGAGAAGATGCTGAGAGGAGAGAGGAAGGTGGGGACTGGGAGGGATGGAAGGTTCTGGGATTTCTGGGGAGGGAGAAGATGCTGAGAGGAGAGAGGAAGGTGGGGACTGGGAAGGATGGAAGGCTCTGGGATTTCTGGGGAGGGAGAAGATGCTGAGAGGAGAGAGGAAGGTGGGGACTGGGAGGGATGGAAGGCTCTGGGATTTCTGGGGAGGGAGAAGATGCTGAGAGGAGAGAGGAAGGTGGGGGCTGGGAGGGATGGAAGATTCTGGGATTTCAGCGGGAGGGGGAAGGGGAACGACCCCGGGAGGAGTAAAGATGCCGGCTAGTGTGCTGGATGTGAGGTTCAGGGAGTCTGTTGGGGGTATGATGCGTGGGTCGGGGTGGGTTCTCTGGCTCCTAGCTATGGGGGAGGGGAGGGGAGGCCCCCCGGCTCTCACTGGGCGCGGCTCTTCAGGTGCTCCGTGTCTCTGACTCCGGCGTCTCTCTCCCTCTTAGCTACAGAGACGCTGGAGCCGGAGCTCGAGCCGAGCCTGGGCCCTAGAGGTGAAGCCCCAGGGGGCGCCTCGCGTTGGCACCTGCATCTCCCCGGCAGCGAGGATGCCACTCTGGTCCCGCCTCTCCCTCACCTGTGATCCGGGGCTCAGCTCACAGCCCCGCCCCGGGCCCCGCCCCGGGCCCCGCCCCTCGCCCAATCCCCGGCCAGGCCACGTTAGCCCCGCCCCTCACAGGCCCCACCCGCTTGCTTTCCGCCCTCGATCGCTTTTCCCCGTCAGAGGCTCCGCCCCCTTCGAGTTGTGGAGTAAAGGCCCCGCCCCCAAGCGGGCCCCCTCTCTTAGGCCCCGCCTCTCTCCTCCGCGCGGAGGGCTGGGCCGGAAATGGGGCTGAGACGTCTCTGGTCCGGACTCGGTTCCTTCCCCCCCTCCCCCCGCTCAGCTCCGCCGCCGCCGCCCAAGCACATCCCGCCCCCACGCGCCGGCCGTTGCCAGGGGATGACCGACGTCTCCCGGGACGCTCGCCGGAGCTCGGGGTCCGGCCAATGGGAAGGCGAGCTGCTCGCGATGACGTCAGGAGCGTGCGACGCCGGGCGGTGCCTGAGCGAGCTGACGTCGAGGGGCGGGCCTCCCTCCGCCCCGAGGGGCGGGGCGCGGGCGGAGGCCACCGGGCAGCTATGGCGGCGGCCTGAGAAGGCGGGCGGCGGTGGCGGCGGCGGCGGCGGCTGCTACGGAGTCCGCACGGGGTCAGGGGCAGCGCGAGAGCGGAGCCGTGAGGTTCGGCCCGTGGGATGGGGCACCTGCTGACGCCGTGGGAGGGGGAGGGCCCGGGAGGAGGCCCGAGGGGGTCAAGCCCTCGCGGGGAGGGGGCTGAGGGTGCCCGATGCGGGGGGGGGGGGGCTGTGTGTGTCAGGCCCGGAGAGGAGCTTCGGCATGCAAGCACACCTGCATCCCGGTGAGACAGTTGTGAGGAGCACGTGACGGGGGACTATTTGGGGCCTGGGAACGCATGACAGGTGGGGGGAGCGCGGAGACAGCCGTGACAGGTGAGAACGGACCGGACCCGACGTAGACGAGGCGTGACTGGACCCGGAGGACCGACGGGCGGTGACTTGGGAATGGGAATGGGAATATGAAGAAACGGGAGAAAAATGTGGACCGGACTCCTGTCACCTGGAAAGGGGGGATGGCCCTGCCTTCCTGCCGTACTCTCGGGTTATGCAACTGCCTCATATGAGACCATTACCCCGAGACCCCAACACCAGGCGGGCCATGTGTCCCGTGAAATCTCTGTGGCACATACAGTTTTTTTCCTTTCCCTTGGTTCTAGACTAAGCTAAGATCAGAATTTTAAAAGATCTTACTGCTCAGGAAAATAGCATAAGATCACAAAGCAACCTCCGGCCTCAAATTTGTCACCTTAAACAGAGCATGTAAAGTTCCTCCTAAGATATCTCCATTCTGGCCATAGAAGGCGCTCAGTACATCTCCTTGCTTCTCTCTAGGATTGGACTTCACATGTGGCCAGTTGCCATCCATCACTGGAACAAACCCCGTTGGCCTTTCTCCACGTTTACCTAGAACCCAGCTCCTGGGTTTTCTTCTTCAGAATTGTTCTCTTATTCTCATTCCACCTTGCTCCCAGGAACTTTTATTTGGAGCCATAAATTATTCCTTGAGCTTGGGGAGGGGTTGGGTGGTCATTAAGACAAGTATGAATGAATGATCATCACCTGCCAGCAGTTTTCCACACTAAGTTGACTCCACCTGAATTGCTTTATTGCTTCAGTTCTGGTATTTCCCCATTCTCTGAGAAAATGTCAGATGTAAAAGTATGTGTTAGATATTAATAAAGGCATTTCTTAGAGGAAAGTATAGGAAAGAATTCTGCCTGAGGCAATATGGCAGTATGGTCTATTGGTCATCGATTGCAGCTTGGTTAAATTTTTGTTATTTCAGTAATCTTTATTGTTACAGGTTCCAGTAATGATCTACCTTAGAGAAAAGACATTCAAAGAACTCAAGAATTAGGAGGGATCTTGAAGTATCATCTAGTTCAAACACTCTCCCCCTCCTCCATCTTATAGAGGCAAGAGAATTAGTAAACAATATATGGAGAAGCCACATAAAATATTCTAAATATAAGGAATGAATGTATTAGATAATTATTTTAGTGACATTCAGAGAAAATGCCTTGAAGATGGTACCATGGAAGGTACCCCTCATGTGACTGCTGAAAGTTCATCTTTCTGAGTGTCATAGAGATTACTGTTTTAAGGAGAGTTTGGACTACCTCTTGAAGTCTTTTGCCTGAGAGTCCATGAGTCCATGAGAAAAGTGAATTTTGAGGGAATTGTCTCTCAAGTGGATTGTCAGAGAGGAGGATCAGAAGGGAGTTTGTTGAGATAGGATATTAAGGGGGGAAAACTAGAACCAAAGTAGATCCCAGACAGTGTGAATGATGGAATCACTGCTCTTTTCAAGTATTTGAGACTTCTTGTGGAAAATAAATTAGTCTTATTCTCTTTGATCCACAGTGGACTCCTAAGGGAACATATAGCCTAACTGGGGCAACTGTACATCTACACAAATATAATTAACAATATTAAGCAGTACATATCTACTAAATGAATGGGATAGACTGTAGGACTATAGTGGTTCAAAGAGTGAGAGATCAGTAAGAGTTGGACTGAATAGGTAAGGTAGAAATTAAGTTGGGATTTAGGGAAATTAAGAGAAAGAGAATATTTGTCCTTCATTTTTGAAGAAGACCATGACATCAGGGAGGTGATGCCATGGCAAACACATGAATTGGATCTGAGTGGGGGTGGGGTGCTGTGCTAAGTCACTAGACTCACTTTCTTCTCCAGAGCCATCTGGGTCCAGTGGCCAGATTTGAATCAGGATGTCTGGAAGTGGCCCTGGATGAGAGGCAATCAGAGTTAAGTGACTTGCCTAAAGTCACACAAACTAGTGTTAAAGGCTGGATTTGAACTCCCATCCTCCAGATTGACCAGTGCTCTATTCATTATGCCGTTTAGTTGCCCTTGCCATGGGACTTTATAGGCTACCTGGGGACTCCTGATGTTGCTGTCTCTGGCAGATATCTTTTCTGCTCTGATCTTGGTCTTTGCCCAGAGTGTAAGAGGAAGAAGAACAGTGCTAAAGGCTGGAGTGAATGGAGCAAATAGAAATACTAAAGAAGAAAGAGCCAAAGTGTTTATGTGGGTAAGTGAGGAAAAATGAGACTAGAACAAAGATTGTATGGTAAGGATGTAATAGGAAATAAGATTGAATGCCTGAGATGCAGTCAGATTATGGAAAGCTTTGGATGTCTGGTTATGGAGTTTATAATTTATCCAGGAAAGAATAGAACAAATAGGATAAAAAGGAATTGCAGAGTGAGATAGTTGAGATTCAGAAGACTGATCAATTTTAATTTTTGTGTGGTAAAGGAAGATCTTACACAGGCTCATTTGAGATTTTGTTTGTGTGTGTCCACTGGATCATTGAAATGAATAATCCCTTTCTAGCCACAGTTTGTTATATCTCAGACTGAACCCCTTCTTAAAGTAGTACTACCTTTCTCTTAGACATTTGATCTCAAAACCTCAGAATCATCTTTGACTCTTCCTCTCATTTTTATCCAGTTTTTGGACTGCTCTTATTAAAACAGTTACCTAAATTAGATAAGATTAAGTTTATATGGAAAAACATCAATTTCTGCATTTAGATTGAAAAATTTCTGCAGAAGTATAGGATGGGGAGTCAGTCAATAAGCATTATTAATCACCTAAAATGTGCCAATAGTGCTGGGGTTGAAGAGAAAAGTAAAAGATAGTCAGTCCCTGTCTTCTTGGAAAATGAGAATTTGTTGTGGTTGTTTGTTCTTTTCTTCTTGAAGAAGATCCTGCCATTAGGAAGGTGATGACTCGAAATGCATGTGAGTTGAATGTAAGTCAGGGGGTGCTATGTAGGAAGAAATTTAACCGGGACCTGAAAGAAGCCAGGAAAGGAGACTAGGAGGTAAAGATGAGGAGGGAGAGCATTCCAGGCCTAAGGGACAAACAGTGAAAATACTTGGGAGTCAGGATTCTAGGTAGTAGTTTAAGTGAAGTCTTATAGTAGAGGGGTAAGGAAGGGAAAAAGGATTCATTGAATACCTACAAAGTACCAGGTATTGTGATTATTATATAATGTGACCCTCAGTGAGGGGCTATTATCCCAATTTTGTAATTGAGGAGGCTGAGGCAGATAGGAATTGACTTGTCCAGGATCACACAGCTCCTGAGGTCAGATTTGAATTTCACTCTTCCAGACTCTGAGTCCAGTGCTGTATTCACTGTGCCACCTAACCATATGACCCTATGTTTGGAATGTTCTAAACAGGGTTCTATACTGGGTGGTCTTTAAGATAACTTTTGGAATCTCTTCCAATTGTAGATTCTCTGATTTTTAAAATTACCTTAGAGTCTTATGGATTCCAGTGTGAATTGTAATAGATGATCTCTGAGGTCCTTCTAACTTGGAGATTCCTTGATGTTGTGATATAACCTGACAACTAATATTTGGATAAGGAGTACCAGGTGATGGGGAGGAGATGCCTGGGATAGGAATGGTGGAGCTCATGTGGGGAGAGTTGTATTTGGTCACTAACGTACATAATAGGGTATGGGCTATGGTGTGTGAATTGTTGTATGACTGTGTGTGAATGTCTCTAGGTGACACCATTCCAGGGCTATCCTGGAGCTAGGTGAATGGATTTCTGTCCTTGCTCTTCTCTGTAGAGGAGGCTTCATCTCATGTTTGCCATGGGGTCTTTGGTGTTGTGATGGGGAGGGAGGCAATTGTAGGTACATGAACTTCCTTAATAAATGCTCTGGGAGGAATGCTGCTGAAGACCTTCCATCTAGGTGGGGTGAGGTCCACACCCAGAGCAAAGGTTGATAGTTGAGACTGGGCCACTCCCTCCTGCCTCAGTGCTAAGGGGTAGAACTCAGTGGGCAGGTTGGCATCTTGGTCACTGGATGCCCATGTGACTTTTGTTGACCTTTCCTGGTTGTGTGTCCGGTTTCAGGTCAGTGGTCATCTCTTATCCCTTCTGGCTCTTTGGGCCCAGGGCTCCATGATACTGGGATCTTTCTTCTACCCCTAAGATCTTTCTCAGAGGGTATGTTTCTACCTGATTCTTCTTTGTCATTGAGCTAGACTAGTATATGTGGGAGGGGACGCTACTAACTTGTGTTTGGACAGTAGTTGGGGAGAGGGGAGATTAGGTTTTTCGGGCCTTGCTCCACTTTAGTCCAGGTACTGTCTGCTTCCTCCCAGCCCACTCTCTACAGATTAATTGGACATTAGGATATCTGGTGAGCAGCAGACAGTGAGTTTTGAATATCCATAGAATGTTTTAGCTGGACCTAGACTAACTTAGGTAAAGAGAACTTTAAGGGTTTTTCTTCTTCTCTGGGAAGAGCAGGAGAGGGTTGTTTACCAAGTGGACTTTGTGGAGCTTACTCCTAGCTCCTGGTTGCTGTGGAGTTCCCCAGGGAGGAGAATTGGGGGTGGTGTTAATGGAGGCTTACAGGAGAGGCCTAGCTTTGCCAGGATGGCAGGCCCTTCCCTGAGTTGCTCTTGCCACTGATCCAGGCCTATGCATGTCCCCCATTCCTCTTTAGTATAATTCTATTCTATGTGCATTACTAATGGTGGCTTTCAAATGACTGACGTGTGTGAGTGTGCATCTGTGTATATGTATATGTGTGTGTGTGTGTGTGTATGTGTGTGTGCGTGAGCACTTAGAAACCTAGGGTCACTTTTATTTCCTTAATATGACTTCTTTTCAACTTTTGGTGGGAAGAGGGGTGCACATTTCCCCTTATTCCTATTAGCTATCCTATTGCCTCTTATCTTATTCCTGTTACCTCTTCTGAATGTGTTAGCGTGTTTATGAGGCAGAGTGAAGGTATTAGCTTCTGTTCAGGCAGCAGACATAAGAAAATCAGTAGGACAAATATTCTTTCTATATTCAACAGTACTGGGATGGGGAGGGAGGGAGGTGTTGAGAGAGTTAGTTCTCAGAAGACTTGGAGTATTGATGCTGATCCCTGTGCCATTTTGTTAAGGTACCCTCCTTTAATAGAAATGCCAGATTTTCCTTTTTTTTTTTTAGATTTTGCAAGGCAATGGGGTTAAGTGGCTTGCCCAAGGCCACATGGCTAAGTAATTATTAAGTGTCTGAGGTCAGATTTGAACCCAGGTACTCCTGACTCCAAGGCTGGTGCTCTATCTACTGTACCACCTAGCTGCCCTGAAATGCCAGATTTTCTCTAAATTTTGCCTCTAGTTCTTAACTCTGACTGGGCCTATGCTATACTTGGCTCAGCTTTTACTTCCGTTTTGTTCCTACAGTCTGATGTATGTCCCTGCCAACATGGAGGATTGTGGATCTCTCCAAACTGGATGAAGCGAGTGGGAGTCACAAGTGGAGGGAGCCCTCAGTTGGCAAACCCCAGGAGTGTAGTCCCTGGGAACCCAGCCAGCCCACCCTTACACCACATGGAGAAGATGAGTTGGCTGAGCAAACTGGCCCCCCGGGGCCCTGGACACCGTGCTCCCCGAACCACCAACCTACAGACTCCTGTTACTGCTGATCCAGAGACTTGCCTCATGGTGTTTAAGAACCACTGGTCTCAGGTAGGACCTCACTTGCTCACCTGCCTCTGTGCAAAGTCCTTTGGACCTGATCCTGCTCAGTGATCCCATTCCAGTCTTGACCTTTCTCAGTAAGCACCCTATATCACTTTTCCTTGACCCACTCTTTCTGCCTGTATTTTGTGTCCTTCCTTAGTGAGTTCTCCCTAAAAGTGGAGTTAGGGAGCCAAAGAAGACATGAGTGTGTATCTGTGGTAAGAAAAAGGGAAGCTGGTTTTGGTTTCCCAGATTGTGCCTTTGTTCTTATATAGGTGAAGAGGGTATCCTGAGCCTGCAGGATGAGTTCCTGATAAGGTCCTAGGAACCTAAAGTTCTACAATTTGCTCCTCTCTGATTTTCAGGTAGTCAGGATTCTGGAGCGGAGGGCCCCACAAGCAGCCCCTGGAGGGTCAGATGACCTCAGTGCTGTGCACAATCACATGTACCAGATGTTGACACTGTTGGTGGAAGACCGTGCAATTCCTTCAGCTCCTACAGCCCCAGGCCCCCTTCTGGAGTTTGCCCTTCATGAGGACCTTCTAGCAAGGGTGCTGGCCTGGCAGCTGCAGTGGGATGGGCCTGGGGATGGGGTAGGGGCTGAGGAAAGGCGGGCTGAGCAGCTGAAGCTGTTTGAAATGCTGGTGAGTGAGGCCCGGCAGCCACTACTTCATCACCGACCAGTTCGAGAGGCCTTGCTGACCTTGCTGGAAGCTTGTGGTCCTCCCACTAGTCCTGCACTTGATGCTGGCCTTGTGCTCCTGCTCAGCCAGCTGTGTGTGTGTGTGGCTCGGGAGCCTGCACTACTTGAGCTCTTCTTACAGCCTCCTCCTGAGCCTGGCGCTGCACCTCGCCTGCTTCTCTTCTCCCGTCTCGTCCCTTTTGTGCACCGTGAAGGCACTCTGGGTCAGCAAGCCCGAGATGCTCTGCTGCTGCTCATGGCACTGTCGGCTGGCAGCCCTACTGTGGGCCAATACATCGCTGACCACTCCTACTTCTGCCCGGTCAGACCCCTCTTCCCCTACAGTGGACTGGGGAGGGGACTTAATATGTGATGACCCAGCCCTGGGGGTAGAAGAAAAGGCAAGGGAGTACCCTGGGTTCTGTTCTTCCTTTATCCTGCACCATAGATATCTCCCAAGGAGCTAACCACTAGGTCAGGGGAAGTCTTTGGTGGGTATGTGTGAACCATCTGGTAACCAGGTTGTCCCCCTCCGTTTTCTATGGTCCCAGGTGCTGGCTACAGGACTGAGTGCTCTGTACTCATCTTTACCCCGAAAGATAGAGGTTCGGGGGGATGACTGGCACTGCCTGAGGAGGGAAGACTGGCTGGGTGTTCCAGCCCTTGCACTCTTTATGAGCTCCCTGGAGTTCTGCAATGCTGTCATTCAGGTAAGAGGAGTTAGAAAGTAGGAGGGGTTTGGGGCAGAGTGGGAAACTTGTATGAAATTCTGTATTTCAGTTATCCAAATGGAAAGGGATTTATTAGGGACCTTCATGTGTGAATGTGTACTCTAGGATGGATGGGAGGGGTTGAAATGCTTCCTAGGAGTTCTGCAGTTTGTGTGTGTGTGTGTGTGTGTGTGTGTGTGTGTGTACGTGTGTATACACATGATATCTGTGGAGGTCCCTATAAGTCCAAGATCTGGGGGGTCTGGTTTCAGCCTCCTTCCTCACCATGAATCCCCTGCAGGTGGCTCACCCAATGGTTCAGAAGCAGCTGGTCGATTACATTCACAATGGGTTCCTGGTGCCCGTTATGGGCCCTGCCTTGCACAAGGTGTGGAGCAGGACAGGAAGTGGGGACTGGTTGGGAGTGGGGTTGGATATGTCTTTAAGTCTTATCCTGACTCCCTTGGTCCTGGGGATGGTGGTGGTGGTGGTGGTAGAAGATTATCCTCTTTCCTCCTCCTTTTTCTCCTCCCTCCCCCAATACACACACTCTCCTCCCATCCTTCCCCTAATGCTCATTTTGGGGAATAATTGTCAACTTGGGATATGTGTGTGTGTAGGGGGGGGTCCTGATTCCCATCCCCTCCCCTCCCCCACCCCACCCCCAGAGCTCTGTGGAGGAGATGATTGCCAGCACAGCGTACCTGGAGCTATTCCTTCGCAGCGTATCCGAACCTGCCCTTCTCCGAACCTTCCTGCGCTTCCTGCTGCTCCACCGGCATGATGCTCACACCATCCTTGACACCCTCGTCTCACGAATCAGCAGTAACTCACGGGTACAACTCCTGTCCTTGGTCATGGCTACTGCCCCTAGGTCAGGGTGCTTCTAATTTTTGTCTGCTCTCATATCCTTACTGCTTTCTTTTGACCCACCCTGCACTATCTCATATCCTCCTTGGGCCTTAGATTTTCCACTATGGCTTCATGCCTGCACTGATTTTCCAAATGCCTCTGCTGGTTACTGCCCTCAGGAGATAATTATTTTCTCCACTTTTTTCCTCCTCCCTCATACAACCCTGTAGTCCCCAAGGTATCTACTGGGTCTTCTGTCCTCATTTGTCTTTTGCATGCTTAATTGCCACTCCTAATGTCAATGACTTAGGTGAATTCAGGTTTTCTTTCATTTTGTTATAAGCTGATAATTCATTCAGGCCCGGTCTCCTTTTGGTACCAGGGAGAGCTATCAGTCTACTTTTAGTTTTCCATGTTCATTAACAAATACCTACTGAACATCTACTGTGTTAGTAGGCTTTGTGCAGGATATGAAGTTAATCAAGTTAATACTTGATCCTGCTCTTATAGGAGTTATAACATAAGAGGGGAGATAGAATTGTAAATCAATGACATTAGGAAGGAGAAGCTAACACTCATAGTCAGACCCTAGGACTAATCATTTCTTTTCTCTAATGAACCATGCCACATAACTGATGGGGGTAAGGTTGAACTCTGCCTCTCTTGTTGCGAACAGTCTATACTTAACTTCTGGGGTCCAGAGAAACCTTTACACTGTTTGTGTGGTTATGGACACAAGTACTTCTTCCTCTTAGATCACCTGAGATACCATTTTAGATGTTGAGGACAAGCATATAACAGGGCTCCTGTGGAGGAGGCATCTCAAGAGCAAGCCTACTACCACTTTACTTCCTTCCTTAAAGGGAGATCTGATGGTTTTTAAAAAATATCAATTTGCTTCATCTATGATTTTGTCTGTGTTGGGTACTCCTTCTATAATCACAGATCACAAGCTTTCTTATTTCAATAGACAACTTTTACTAATTATGGCCAAAACCTTCCATCATACTTTGGCCTACCTGGTGATGAGCCTTTTTAAATTTTGTTAGGTTGCTTCTAGTCTCAATGATGTAGGGCTTCTCACTAGATCCTGCTACAGTGACTTACTTTCCATGGTCCTTGATCACTTATAAAATGCTTTCCTCAGAATACACTGGAAAACATATGATAACCTGAGCTTAACTTTTCTCATAGTCAGATGGCCACTAATAGCTGCTGTTTGTTTTTAAAAATAGTTGATATTTGTGTAGCCCTTGTTAGGTTTACAAAGAGCTTTACTAACTTTACCAGCTTTCATGTGAACCTCACAACTCTGAGATTTTATTGTTGAATTCCTCCTAAATAAGCAAACTGAGGTTCAAAAGTGTTTATCACTTTGATGCTGCTGGGAAGTGGTAGAATCAGGCCTTGACTTTCTGTTCTCAAAGTCCAATGTTCTTCCTAGACTAGTTGGCTTTAGAAGCTGGTCTCTTCAAGAGTATATTAGGTGTTTCTTTCTCTCTCTCTCTCTCTCTCTCTCTCTCTCTCTCAAATCTGTTACTTGACAGTATGTTTTCTCAGTTTTTCTTCTTTACCTTCTTTTCTTTATAGCTTGAGTAATCATAGAGTTCTTCTAATTCAATTGTCTTATTTTTTACAAATAAAGAAACCTGGACCCAGACTGGTCAAATGGTTTGCTTTAGGTCCAGAACTAGTGAATGACTCCCAAAGCCGAGATTTGAGCCTAGGTCATCTGACCTCAAAGCTAATGATCTTTCATTGCTTTTCATTTGCTGTTGAGCTAAGGGGAAGGACACCAGTTAGAGTTCAGTTCCAGGCACTATATTTTAGAAAGGGTATTGCAATTGGAGAATGTCTAGAAGAAGGTAAAGAGGAAGGTGAAGGATCCTCAGTTAAATGTCAAAATGTAAGGGCTTGGCGATTGCCTGGAGAAGCAAAGATTTAAAAATGCATGATACCTTTCCTCATGTATGTGCTAGGCTCTCATATGGAAGGGAGATTGGACTTCTCCTTGCAAGAACAATGAGGGGAAGTTATAAAGGGAGGTTTCATTTGGAAAGTTTTGCCTCACACCAAGCAATTAAAATTTTCCTTAAGTGGAATGACCTCCCTTGTCAAGAGGTCTTCAATGAAGGTTGACTGACTACTTGTAGGGTCTTTCACAGAGGGGATTTCCATTCTAATCCTATTAGATTAGCTGACCTCAGAGGTATCATGCAATTCATAGATTCTGTGCCCTTACCTTGGCAGAGAGAATGTAGGGGAATTGACGAACCTCAGAAGCCAAAAAGAAATTGGTCACCATAGCCTCAGATCCTCTCTTGCCTTGGGAGAGGGCTTTCTTTAGGAGGAAAGCACAGGCTGAACCTTGTATGTCTGTAGGAACTGTGATTCCCTCTACCCCTGGGGCAGTGCTTCTTAAGGACACCTGCACTCATAATTATTCTTCATGGCCCAGACTTTCCATTCCTGTGTGCTCTTCCCATTTCCTTTCCTCCCTCCCCATCCTCCTTCCAAACCTCTACTCACTCAAACCCCCAGGGATTCCCAGTTTCTGTTCCTAGCCTCCGTTTCCTGTCTCCTCCTTTTGTATTTTCCCCGATTGATACCTCTAGAAAGGGGGTTCTTAACCTGTGGTCCATAGATCCTACCCCCTTACCTCTACCACGGAGGACAGTAAATAGATGTTAAAGCATTCATGAACTTGGAAAGGAAAAAAAAAATTACATCTTGATTTTCACTAACCTCGAATGGAAATTTAGCATTTCTTTCAATTTTGAATTAAAAATGCAGTTATAGTGAGGAAGGGTCCATTGACTTTAGGGGATTGTCAAAAGGACCAAGACACAAAACATTAAACAGCCAAGCTGTAGAGCAAGCAGGATGACTCAGAATCTCCTTGTCTGAAGCTCCTCCTACTTCCTAGGGCAAACCTTCCTGGTTACCTAATCTCTCCATAGACAGATTTTCAGCTACATTGTCTCTGAGTAGTTTGACACATTTAGTTACAATGTTTTAGAATAGTCTGTAGATATTCAGGGACAGTTCAGCATTCTATAGACAAGCCATGTGCACAGCCCTGTGTTGGACACCATGCATCTTCATATTTAGGTTAGAATCAAGAGCTATATCTGGAAGGAAACTTAGAGGTCATCTAACCCAGCTTTCTCACAGATAAGGAAGCTGAGGCCCAGAGAAGTTAATGATTTCTTCATAGTCACTCAGGTAGTAAATAGAAAAAATCAGTATTCGAACTTGGGTCCCACAACTAACTCTAAGCTCCTCATTCTTTCTGCCATGCTCCACTGTCTCCTTCCTCACCAGAACTTGTCGTTTAGTAGTAGGAGCCTGAGACACTATCAGATTACTAGAATATCCAGTCTTACCAAGTGAATGCTGTAGAGTGAGATCTGAGAGGGAAGGTTTACCACCTTGGGGTGAGGGGGCTTTGTGGAGGAGGGGACATTTAAATTGATTTTTAAAGGATTCATTGGAACTCACCGGAATAAGAGAAGGGAATAAAGAAGATTCTAGGTATAGGAAACAAAACAAAGATACTCATAGGATGCTAAAGAATGGCCCATTTTATGTTGAAATTCAGAATGTATGCAGGGGACTATGGATGGGAATAGCTCAGAAAGATGGTATGGGGTGCAAAATTGTGAAGAGCTTTGAATGCCAGCAGGAGAGAGAGTCAGTTCAACTTTGCTTCCTAGGCAGTAGGGGGCCACTAGTGAAAGGACTGAACAGATAGATTACTCTGACAGTTTGTGAAAGATATTGCTGTGGGAAGACCTGTTAAACTGCTATTCCAGGAGTCCAGAAGAATGATAATGAAGGCCTGTATTGGGCTGAGAGTGGAACTAGATAGACTAGAGAGCATTTTTTTTATAGACATCCAATTTGTTACATCACAGCTGAGACAAAAATTCAAACTGATAAGCAGCTCACCCCTTGGAAGGAAAGAATGGGTCTTTCACCATTGGTCCTGTGGTTCCTCTTGCCTTTCTCTTCCCAGATCTGCATGGACTGTCTACTTGTTCCCTGTTGGTATGAGACTCCATGCAAATTACTCTTTGAAAGATTACTAAACTTTTATAGTCAGACTACCTGGGTTCAGTTTTTGGCTCCAGCATTTATTTGCAAGCTGTATGACCTTGGGTAGTTACTTAACTTCATCTTCATCTGTAGGTTAAGGATGGCAGTGCTTAACAGGGACTTGGGGCTCTTGAAGGGGAAAACATTTGTAAATCCTAAGGTGCTGTAAAAATGTACATTGTTATTTTTAGCTGATAGGAGGTAAAGTTGTAGGTGATTGTGCCTTTCCCTGTATCAACATGGTCTCTGCCTGAAGGGTGGTAGAGAGCAGAAGGGAATGAGAATATTATATATAGATGATCCTTTCCTCCTAGTTCTCTATTATTGCCCTGAGTATGGGGACTGGTGGAAGGCAGGGATCCTCAGATAAGTGACCCCCTTCCTTCTCCTTCAGCTCTGCATGGTCTCCCTGAGCCTCTTCAGGACTCTTCTGAACCTCAACTGTGAGGATGTGGTGCTGCAGCTGGTGCTTAGGTACTGTGAGTGGGTGCATAGCTAATTTCCTTGGGAGTGCCCTCAGTGTACCCCCAAGAGGACTTGGTGAAGGGAGGGCAGTGTTTGGGAGATCTCAGTGGGTTCAGCTGTGCATTTTCCTTAGCTATATGTGATAGGGTTATGAGAGGGTTCCAACATAGTCCTCTTCCTGATATCTACTACATACCTACTACCAGCATTCCCCTATCCATGGCTGTATTTTTTGTTCCTTGGGCCCTAACCCCACAAGCTCCCCGAGCCTTAGTCTCTTTGTCTCCAGATCCCTTGTCCCTCTGTGATCTGACTCCAAGTTTCTACTTTTCCTTTTCATTCAGGTATCTGGTTCCATGTAACCATGTCATGTTGAGCCAGAAGCGAGCTGTACGTGACCTGGACCTATATGGGCGGGCAGCTGATAAGTTCCTGTCCTTGATCCCTCGCTGCTGCCGGCATCGTGCCCCAAGTCCACCCCACTTGGAGCAGGCTTCCTGGGCTCGAGGTGGGGATAGCCACTGGCAAATATGGGTTAACATCCTGGAGCAAGCTTGTAATGGTGTATCTCCAATCCCACAAAGAAAATCTAGGGTGGAAAGGATTTGGTCCAAACTATGTCTCTGAATAGTTCTCCCCAGTTCCTAATCCCATTTTAGCTCTTCCTCCTGTCCCTTCCCAGCCTTCTCATTATTTTTGGCCTGTATCCTTCCATCATCTGCCCTATCCTTTTTTCTGTTTGGAGCCCAGGAAATGGAAGAGTGAAGCTGGGATGATGATTTGAAAGTTGAAGGGAAGGGGGAGAAGATTCACTTATGCTGATGTATTCTGATATCTCCATATGTCTCCTATATTCCCTTGTCCTGACTCTTCCTCCCCTGCTTTGCCTGAACCTCTCCTGTGACTGGATTTTCCTCATTCCACAGTAATTCCTGTGATGACTCTTATTTTCCTCATTTGTGTCCACAGGTCCTGGCAGCCCCAATTTAGATTCCTCATCAGTGGTTACAGTGACCCGGCCCTCCACACCATCTCGCCTTGCTCTTTTCCTTCGGCAGCAGAGCCTGGGTGGCACTGAGCCCCCCAGCCCCTCCCCTCGATCTCCCAGCCTGGTCCCATCACCAGCCTCCAGCCCTGGTCACCGGCCTGGCCCCATGGAGGAGCCAGGCGAGCTAGAAGACAACTACCTAGAGTATCTTAGGGAGGCTCGGCGCTGTGTGGACCATTGTGTTCATGCCTGCCGTTCCTGGTCTGCCCCCTATGATGGGGAGCAGCCCCCTGCTGACCCTAGCCCTGTGGACCCCAGCTTTGGCCCCATTGGCCCTCGGACTAAAAAACGGAGCCTGCAGCCAGAGGAAGAGGATGGGGAGGATGGGGGTGAGGGGGAGGAAGAAGATCTAGGAGGTGGTGGCCATGTTGGGGCACGGATGTTGTTCCCAGGGGAGGGAGAGGGCTCTGGTTTGCTGACCTCCCTTCAAGTCAATGGAGCTCTAGGTCCTTGGCCTGAGGGGGCCAAGAAAGTGCGTCGGGGGCCAGGTGAAGGAGTAGGGGAGCAGAAAGGGGGGATTGGAGGTTTAGTTGGGCTGGAGGGCTTTGGGAGGGAGTTAAGAGAGTTAGAGGTAGCACTGAGTAATGGGGGTACTGGACCAGATTCCCGGCATGAATCCCCATTGCCTCCCGAAGAGGAGGAGGTGGCCTACGAGAGCTTCAGCTGCCCACCAGATCCCTTCGGCCCCTTCCTCAGCAGCCCCCTTCGGATTCCCAGTCAGCTGCCCAGTCAACCCTTCACAGGTGAGTACTTGGTGTTTTTCCTCACATTCTCTGGGCCTTGTCCCCTGTGGGCTCCTACTCCTGTTGCCCATTTCTCCCATTTCTATCCTGTATGGAGGGGGTTCCTTGATCCCCCATGCACCTTGGGTTGGATGAGACTTGTTGGCCCATGTCTCATCTGTGACTGCACCATAGTTTTCATAAAACATTTAAAGTTGACCAAGTACTTTACGTGCATTTTCCCAGTTGTTCCTTATAATAACCCAAGAAAGTAGTGGCTCTTCTTAGCTCCACTTTATTGGAACTGAGACTCCAAGAAGTTCAGGGATTTGCTGCCTGGGGTTACACAGATAGTAAGGGTTTGAAGGTGGTATTCAGACTACAGTCTTCCTGATTCCTCTTCCAGAGCTGTATTCATTCTGACCCTTGTTGTTTCTGTGTGTGTGTCATTTCATGGGTGGTTTGCCCTTGCTTAGTTCTCATGTTTTCTGTGCCGAGTTAAGTCTTCTTGACCCATGTTTTGCATTCATGCTAGGACATGCCATGTCACATGTTTTCCAAGGTCCACTCTCTGGTCTTGAGTTTCTCCTTGCAAAGATCTATTCTGGCATTTTGTGATCTATACCCTCCTCTATCTGACCTCCCCTCAGAACTTATGTCTCTAGTCCTAGAGAATCTGCAGTTTTTCAGGTTTACTGATGGTCTTTTACTGTACTGTGATCTTGTTCTATTTGGAAGGCATATAGAGGCTGTTTCATTTATGTAAGGCATATTTATGTCCTATTACCTATAGGTGCCATGTCTTGTGAGGGAGGCGTGTGTGTGTGTGTGTGTGTGTGTGTGTGTATGTATGTGTATGTGCACTCATGCATTCAGATATATATGTGGGAGACATGTATGTGATATATCCTAGATTAGAACTGAAACCCTATATTTCTGTGCTCCAGCAGCCCCTTGGTCCTTCAACTCTATCTTTTCCCTAGAACCAGTCACTCTGCCCTTCTCTTTAGTTGCCACCTTCAGGAAGTTCCACCAGGGGGCACCCCAGCCACTGTATGCTTTCATAGCTATCAACAAATTAATGATTACCTCCCCCCAGTCTAAGATTTTCTAAGTATTTCCTGCAACTGAACTGAATAATATGGAGGAAACACCAAAAAATATTTACTGGAAAAGGCTACTTTAGCTAATCTAAAATTGGGGATTAACCTATTGTCAATTCTGGATATATTAGTGTAGAATTGGGAAATGACCTATTGTGGGTGTTCTCTCTCTTCTCTGCTTTCCTGCTTTTTTTTTTTTTTTTTTTTTTTTTTTTTTTTTTTTTTACAATTCCGGTTTTCACTGCACTATGCATTGTTTTCCTCATTGTTTGAATTATGTTTGGTCTTGATTTTTAGTTCTGGACAGAAGTGGTTCAAGCCAGCATTTCCTTACTTCTTCCTTGTTTTATGTGAATCAGACATTTATTTTCCTTTGGCTTCAGATTGCTAATTTATTCTGTAGCTTTCACTATGCCTTCTTGGGAGTCCTCAGGAGAATGAACAAAGGTTACTTTTCTGTCCATGACCTTGAACACTTCTCTTGACTTTAATCTACCCTTAACTTACTTTGTAGTCTTCTCCTTGAGCTGCAAAGTTTTCTTATTCTTGGCCATAGGAAATACTATTCTCTTTTATATCTCCTTGGCCTCAGGTTAGATCTTTTTAGGTTCCTTAGCACATCCTATCCTCATGGGTCTGGTGCAATCACATTTAGTAGTCCATTCTCACTACTAGTGTAACTCACTTGTCTTGTGTAACAAGTTGTATTGGCATCTTGGTTCAGTTTCCTAGGTGGCCATACTGTCTAGAGTTTAGATAGCATCCTGTTCTCTTTTTCTGCCACCCATTTGGTGGCAAGTCTTGCTTGGACTTTGCTTGGACTGAAAGGGCACTTAAAAATGATCTTATATATCTCTTATTTTGTTCAATGATCCTGATTGTTGGTATGACATTTCAAGTCTTTTCTGATTCTTATTCTTTGACTTTTCTTTCCTACTCCCTTCATTTTTACAAATAAGGAAATTTACTTGATATTTAGTGAGGCCAGTGCCCAAGACCACAGATCTAGTTATGTGACAGAGCCAGAATTTTAATCTGGGTTTCTTGAGTCCTTAAGTCCTTTCCTAAAGGAAATATTTCCTTTCCTTTTTTCTTTGTGTTCTGAAACCAAGAGTTCTCTTTATTTGGTTCCTTGACTGTCTTTGACTTTCTTATGTTAGCTCTCTTTGTTTTCTATTCTATACCCTGATTAACACCTTGAGTTGAATTAAGAACTTAACTTTGCCCTTCTGGATCTTCTGACTCTTCATTGGGAATCTGACACATCTGAAGTTAAATAATAAAGATTTGGAAACTGAGACAAGAGAAGACTGGCTAGTCAGATTCTCCCCCACTTTACTTACTATCTCATTCAACCTTTAAAAGCTAGCTTTCCATGGTAACTTGGAAGTTACCTTTCCCCTCTACTTCTGCTGCTTGGATGCTCAGGTTGTTAGAATTTCCAGTTCCTTTGTATTGACCTCATCTTGGTTTGGATGCCTGCTTTTCTCCCATACTTAGAGGCATGGTTTCTCAAAATAATTTTTTGTTAGCACTTCAGGAAAGAATGCAGAACTTATAGTAGAACTTATAGGACTCAGAATTTCTGACTTGGACTCTTATCTCAAGATGTCCTCAATCTAGTTATAGAGGCAATTACAGTTTCTTGTGGCCAATGTCCCTGCTTGGTGCATGGAAAAATGACTTAGTTGGGAGTCAAAAGATTTGAGTCTGTGTTCAGTTTTGCCACTTTATGGTGTGATCTTGGAAAAATCATTTGACATCTCCTGGCACAATTTCCTCATCTATAAAAAGGAAAAGGACTAGATGACCTCTAAGATCCAGTTCTAATTCTCTGATCATCCATATCACAGGAAAAAGTTGGAAGGGATCATAGAGTTTAGAGTTTGCCAGACTCTGCTATGCAATGAGGATACAAATAGCATGAGTGAAGCAATTCCTGTTCTCAAAGACTTATGGTACAGTCCAACTACCTCTTTTTTTTTTTTGAAGATACAATTTAAACTCTTTGACCAAAATCACTCAAGTGATAAAGAAGCAGAGCTAGAATTCTCACCCAGGTTCTTAAGACAACAAATATGCCATTTCCACATACTGGAATGATTTCAAGTTGCACACTCATGTACAGGAATCCTTTCATTAGTGTCCCTGATGAGGGAGAGGGAGGGAGGGAGGGAGGGAGGGAGGGAGAGAGAGAGAGAGAGAGAGAGAGAGAGAGAGAGTCTGTGTGTATGTGTGTGTGTTTGGTTTCTCAGATTTCCCTGCACATTTACAAGGCTGGCCATTTTACTTCTGGGCAACTTTAATTGTTCAGGAGATTTTCTTTATGTTGAGTGGAATTTGCCACATAGCTTCTCCCTATTACCCCTAGTTTTACCCTGAGGAGCCAGACAGAACAAGTTTACTTCCATATACATATATATATATATATATATGTATATATATACATATATATATATATATGTATATAATTTTGCATACTTATGTTATTATATGTATTTTGTGTAAATATGTATAAACATATTTCACTAAAAGTAGGGTTATTTCCCTCCCCTGCAGTATACTGTAAACCAGTTGTTCCTCACAGAAATATGCAGTCCTATTAAAGTTACACATAAGAGGACATAGATATCTTTAAGAGAAAGATATGGGAGCGGCTAGGTGGCTCATGGATAGAGTACCGGCCCTGGAGTCAGGAGTACCTGAATTCAAATCCGGCCTCAGACACTTAATAATTACCTAGCTGTGTGGCCTTGGGTAATCCACTTGACCCCATTGCCTTGCAAAAAAAAAAATCCTTAAAAAAAATAGAGAAAGACATGGCATGTAAAATCTGAGCCCTGTGTATGCTTTGTCTCATGTTAGAAATTTGAGTCATATCATTTTGAGAGATGTGTGCAAGCCCTGTGTACATGTTCCCAGGCCCCTTCATGGCTGTGCTTTTTGCCAAACTGGAGAACATGCTGCAGAACTCACTTTATGTCAACTTCTTGCTGACGGGGCTGGTGGCTCAGTTGGCCTGTTATCCCCAGCCCTTGCTCCGTTCCTTTCTGCTCAACACCAACATGGTCTTTCAGCCCAGTGTCAAGTCTCTACTTCAGGTAAGAGGAGAGTCATTTAAGAATCAGGAAACCCACATTCAAGTCTCAGTTCTGCCATTTAACTGACGATGTGCTGTTGAGCACTTAACTTTATTGAAATTGAGTTTCCTTATCAATGTGCATGTGAGAGAGAAATCCTGGGTGGGTGGAATGAGTAGTTTAGGAAAGATCTGTTTGTGTACAGCAGATAAATAGTCATATGGTCTGTTTCTAGAGAGGAAAAATGGGGGGTGAGGTTAGGAGCCTGAGGTCATTCAAAGAACCCAGAGTTAGGAACATGTGCCATTTGTAGGGCATGGAGCAGGAGCCTGGTCTTTGGGGGTCTTTGCAAAAGTTATCATTAAGTTCTGTTCCACAGGTCCTGGGCTCAGTGAAGAATAAGATTGAGAGCTTTGCAGCCTCCCAGGAGGACTTTCCAGCATTACTCTCCAAAGCCAAGAAGTACCTCATTGCCCGGGGCAAGCTGGACTGGACTGAAGGGCCTGGGACTGGATCTGCCCCACGACGCCCAGATACCCTGGGTGAGGCCCTTACCCTCCTTAATAAATCCTCTGAGCCCTTTTGGGAGGCTTCCACCTCCTTCTTCCCTTCCCCATAGACCTTGTCCACATCTCCTAGGTGGTGCATCCAGGTCCTGGCCCTTTGGTAGTCTTCATTCTTCTGAGCCTTTCTTGAGTCTCTCAGTGAAGTCCTAGAATTTCAAATCCTAGTGAATGGGTTAGTTCTCCATCTGCCAAAACCTTTACCTCTCTTTTTGAGGATTACAATTTTTTTCAATTGATATTTTATTTTTTCAATTACATGTTATGAAAGTTTTTCAACATGCATTTTTTGTTACATAATTTCCTTCCACCCTCCCTTCCCAGCCCTCCCTCCCCTTGGTGGTGAACAGTCAGGTGAATATTGTTTATACATATTTGTGTTTAATATGGTTTACAGATTAGTCATTTTAGGTATGAGGAATTAGTATTAAAGGGAAAGAACGAAAACTATGAGTTAGGAAATATATGAGAAATTTTTAAAAAGTGATCGTAGTTCATCCAAATTCTGTAGGTTTTTGTTTTGTTTTTCTTCCTCTGGATGGGGATTGCATTGTCCATAGTTTGTCCCCTAGGATTGTTCTAGCTCTCTGAACTGCTGAGGGCATCTGCATCCATCAAAGTTGATCAACTCACAATGTTGTTGTTAATGTGTATAATGTTCTCTTGGTTCTGCTCCCTTCGCTCAGCTTCAGTTCCTGTAAGTAATTCCATGCTTCTCTAGAGAATGACCATTCATGGTTTCTTATTGAATAGTACTCCATAACTTTATATACCATTAACTTGTTCAGCCATTCTCCAATTGATGGGAATCCCCTCATTTTCCAATTCTTTGCCACTACAAAGAGAGCTGCTATGAATATTTTGGAACATGTAGGACTTTTCCCATTTTTATGACTTCTTCTGGATATAGGCCTAGAATTGGAATTGCTGGGTCAAAGGGTATGAAAAGTCTTATTATTCTTTGGACATAGTTCCATATTGCTCGCCAGAATAGTTGGATCGGTTCACAACTTCACCAGCAATGCATTAATGTCCCAATACTCCTACAACCTCTTCAACATTGATCGTGTTCCTTTTTTGTCAGGATTACTTCTAGAGGAGAATAATGAAAATAACTTTCTATAGTGCCTCCTACATGTCAGACACTGTGTGAAGTGCTTTATGAAGAGCTCATCTGATAGAATACTTGGAGGGGATATAGATGTTATTTCCCTCTTTTTATAGAAGAGGACACTGAAAGAACAGAGTTACAGTAAATGAGCCTGGTGTCACATCAGTCATTATTTGTTAAGGTCTGCTGAAAATAAAGTTCTGTGTTATGCCCTGAGGATACATAGAATTAGAAAATGTAGCTACTAGTTTCACGGAGCTAATATTCACACAGACAAAAAAAAATCAGACTTTATGATCTTGGCTCAGATGGACAGGGAAGGCTTTAGGGAAGAGATGAGGTTAGAGCTGGACCTTGAAGGTTGGGGTAGAATATGGAGATATGGAAAGGTAGGGCATTCTAGGAATGGGAAACAACTTCAGCAGAAGTTTAGAACCAGAAAGATACCAATTGGATTGAAATGGAGAATTTGGGAAAATGGAAACAAGACTGGAAAGTTTTGGGGCAGAGAATTTCTATAAAATAGTAGTTAGTGGCCAGGAATAAGTGTGTGTGTGTGTGTGTGTGTGTGTGTGTGTGTGTGTGTGTGTGTGTGTCTGTGTGTCTGTGTCTGTGTGTGTCTGTGTGTCTGTGTGTCTGTGTGTGAGTGAATAGCTGAGACTTCATCCTGTATTTTATGGGGGGCCATTGAAAAGTTTTGAGAAACAGACTGGTGATGGATGTGCTTGTGTTTGGGAAAGACTAATCTCTGTTGGCTATTGAATTGGAGGGGGAGAAATGGCAGGTGGGTAGATGAGCTAAGAGGCTGCAGGCATATTTCAAGGGGAGATAATGAGACCTTGTACTGGAGTTATAGAAATGAAAGGGAAGCATAAAAGCAAGGATATAGAATTGGAAAGGACTGTTAGAGGTGGTCCAGTCCCCTCCCCCCCCTTTTTTTTTTAATAAATGAGGAAATGAGACCAGAGAGATTAAGTAATTTGGCTATGGATACATAGGTTGTATCAGAGTTAGGATTTGAGACATCTGACACCAAACCAAGTAGTCTTTATGCTACACCATGCTGGAGGGAGATGGGGATAAGTGGCAGGACTCAGTAGCACTAGAATTCAAAGATGTCTGTAGACTTTAAGTGTGACTAGTAGATGGTGGTTTTTGAGGGATCTGTGTCCTGGAGGAGGTGTTGAGACATTATGGAGAAACACTGAGGGATCTCACATCAGTGACCATGTATTGATTAGAGAGAGGAGATGTCAGATTTTATTCAGAGGACAGCAGTTGATATTGGCTTAGTAAGTATGACTTGCAGAAAAATTTAGTGCTTATGGTAGGATTGTACTGGAGGGTTCAATGGACAGCAAAGAGCCATCTCTTTCCCTTGTTCTTGGTCTTGAGGGCAACAGTACTTGTGAAAGATTGGGTTGAGGAATGGGAGGTGGAATTGTGCTAATAAAGGTGGAAAGTGGGCACTTTTACTTTTGTCTGCTTTCCCCATATTTCTATCCCCCCTCCAGGTTTGGGTATATTCTTAGGAAATAGATGGAACCTAGCTTCTGATTGTGTCTTAAATTTAACTTTCCCTGAGTGAATGTGGGACTATAGCCTCCAGTGCAGCCCTGGCCCCCCATAACTCTCTCATTTCTCCTTCCCAGTGAAGGCCCGGAAGCCATCCTTGGGAGAGCTGCTCCTTCGTCATGCACACAGTCCAACACGATCCCGGCAAGCAGCACAAGGAGTTCCACCACTGGGCCGTGAAGGCCCTGGCCCAGCCCTGGGTCTTGGTGGGGGTTGGGGCTCCCAATCAACTCTGGGCCCCTCGCCCTTGCTCCTCCGGAGCAGCCCTGCTGAGCGACAGGGGGAGGCTTTGCGCATCAAGAATGCTGTCTATTGTGCAGTGGTCTTCCCTGAGTTCCTCAAGGAGCTGGCAGCCATTTCCCAGGCCCATGCAGTCACCTCACCCTTTCTGCTGGAGGCCTTTGAAGAAGGGCCCAGGACCCCTGCCAGACCCAGCCCTGAACCCTAGTCCTTCCTTTTTCATCCCCCTTGCCCACTGGACAATCAGGAGCCCAGGAAGGGGGGATGGATATGAGGTGGGCTCCGTTTTTAGATGCCAAGGAGGCAGAAAGATAACTTTTTAATTTATTTGAGATGAATGTTTTATGGAGAACTTGTTGCAATATGTATAAAAGGGAAATGTCTAAGCAGCTCTGATGCCTCCTTTGTGCTTTCCAAGGCTCATGAATGGGTTGGTGAGAGTGGCTTGCTTTGGTATGGACAACCTCACTTCTCCCTTCCCCCTTGCCTGAGATTTCAGGCTAATTAGAACTAGAACCTGGGCTTCCTGGGGCTCTGACCCACCCACCCAGTACCCAGAAGGAAGAGGCAGTGTTGGTCTGGGGTGGTTTTGGGGAGTAGCAGCTGGTATTTATTGGGGACTAGGCTCCTTGCCCAAAGCTTGGGGTTGAGCCCCCTTCTCCTGCCTCTCCCTCCCCCTTAGTCATCACTGTCGAATTCCGCTGATAGGCCCTGCAGCAGAGGCAGGGACATGGAGTGCCGGTCCGGGTCCCCTGGGCCCCCGCCCTGGTTCCCTGGTGAAGGGTTTCGGGGGCTGAAGAGCCAGTTCTCTGTTGGGGATGGGGGGGAAATACTGTCATAGCTCACCTGATCTGTGATCCCTCAAGACCCATCTACTGGGTTCTTTTGCCCAACCTGTCTATTCTTTTTGAGTGAGATGCTTGGTACACAGTAGCTGGTTAATAAAACACATTCCCTCATCCCCCCCCCCCCCCCCCCAGGACTTCACATAAGAACCCTGAACCCAGTCCTTCCTTTAGATTGTGGACTTGGTGCTCCTCTGGACACCCCTCTCCCCTCCTCACCCCACCCCCCACTGCATGTTCCCCTAAGGCTCTCTCCCTTCCCACCCTGCTCAAGGCTCCAGGCACTGTCCTTAAAGACCAGCTCCCCTCACACCCTGCCCTCTATACCTCTGTCCTGTCTCCAAATCCTCAAGGTTACCTAATAGGCCTAGCATCTCTGGCCCTTGACTCCAAGGTCTGTCCTATTCTCAAGTCTCCATCCCTTGCCCCAGCCCTAGCTCTGGAGGCCTTGTGACCTGACTCCTCAGTTACCTTTTTTTTTCCCGGTACCCGACAGCATGTTTGGGCCCCTTTGGAAGGGGTTGCGACCCTTATAGGAGAACCTGGTTGTCTGTCCTCTTGGGGGACCCTGGCGAAGTGGTGTAGGTTGCTGTTGGGCGGGTGGGACATCAGTATCAAGGAGGGTATTGGGCAGGGTTGAGGGCAAGGATGAGGTCAGCTCTGGGTTCATTGTGGACTCAGGACCTGGTCGAGCCCAGCTGGCTTCCCGAGGCAGTTTGTCTCCAGTCAGGGGCCTCTGTGGACCCAGCATGCCTTTGGGCTGAAGTGCAAACTTAAGGCAAGAGAAAGCCACAGGCAAGGGGTACTGCAGGCGTAGCTGACGGGGCTCACAGGCTGTGGGTGTGAGGACTAGCTGCAGCCAGGAGCAGGAGAAGACCTGGTAGATGACATAAATGCTGTGAGTGCCACGGAGCCAGGGCAGGGCTGGCTGGAGGGCCACTTGACCTGGTGGGAGTAGCAGAAAGGCCACACGTTTGCGCAAGCCCCCCAGCTGCAGGTTGATGCGGCAGGGCTGCCCATCTACCAGTCTTGTTTCCTCATAGCCTACCTCAGCCCTGCCCTTGGGTGAGTACTCTCTAGTACAGTGGGCAAAGGCACCTTCAGGTCCTGTATACTCCAGCAAGTCTGGCAGTGGTCCCACAGGTAGCAGAGCCCGCCGACTCCGGCGTGGCAGGCCTAGCCCAAGGGGCAAGGGTAGGCCTAGGCGGGCACGGATGAGCCATGGAGGAGGTTTTGACTTTTGCTTCACCAGTACTCCAAGTAGATCATAGCATGCTGCATCTGCCAGGAAGGGAACAGCCACCACACTGGGTCCAAAGCGCTCCTCGATGACCTGTGGAGCAGTTGGGCAAGGGTCAGAGCTGGGGGCATCATCCCTTGACCTATCCCTCCCAAAGCTGCCCAAGATCCAGCTTGTTTGACAGGCTCAGTTACCCCACCTTGTCCTTGATGAGGGCCCAGGTGGAGTCAGCTTCAAAGAGTGACAAAAGCTGGGGGGTACCAGCTGCCATGGTCAGTGAGGGCAGCCCCCAGAGGGCAGGGGAGCTAGGTCTGAAAGTCTCTGCTCTAAGCCCTGGGCCTGAGGTCATAGAGCTGTTGCCAGGCACCAGGTCTTGGAGGGAGGACTTCTGTTTTGAAGCTCTTGGGGGGAGGGAAGAATTACTTGGACTTCGGGTCTAATTTTGGAGTTCCTTGGAAGGCAAGACTCCTAGGTTCTTGGCTCAGTAGAGGAACTCCAGTGGCTCTTGGATCCTCTCCTCACCCTCAACCTCAGTTTACTTCATGATGCTATTATGTCAATAATGAGCCAGATTACAGGCTCAGGGAGCTGGTGGTGGGGTGTGGAGGCAACATGCTTCCAGGAGGAAGAGGCAGTTGGGACCCGACTGTAGAGGGTGGCCCTGTTCATCCCCTTGGCTCAGGAGAGGGAGGCACAGGCAGTATCAGACAACTCGGAAAAGATGGACCCCGTGTCCTGTTCCAGTGAGGGAGCAAGGAATTTTGCCCAGGCCCCAGAGTGCCCTGGAGGACCCAGACAGATGCTGGATCCGGCGAGAGAAGTGAGGGAAGGAGACCCACTGTGCCTGGCTTGACATATATATAGAAAGCCCCAGACTTGGGCTCCTGGGTTGCCATGGAAACCAGAGCCGCAGGGCCCCGGGTGTAGCTGAGGCGGGGGCGGGAAAGCAAAGCGGGGCTGGAGAAGGGGGTGTCGTGTCCATGGTAACCGAGAACGTGTGCCAGGCTCACGCCACTGTTGGCAGGGTAACTGCAGTTTGAGGCGGCCCTGGCTGCCCCCTCCTTGCCTCTTGCCTGGACCCTCTCCCGCTCCCCGCCCGGCCTCAGCCACGCTTTGCTGAGCCCGCCTCAGAGCTGCCAGACATCCTTGCGGCGGGGGAGAGCTCCTCCAGCCCGCCCTCCGGTTCCCGGGCCCCTCTGCAGAAGAGGAGCCCCAGGATGGATGAGGCAGCCAGGGGCCTGTGAGCTGGTCACAAAGCGCCCCGCACGGCCATCCTTGGGCCCTGCCTCCCTCCCAGGGGAGAGGAATGAGTGGGGTGGTGCCAGGCCCCGCAGGTCACCGCAGTTCCACCGACGTTATCAAGCGTCTGCGGCGTGCCAGAGTCAGGGCTAGGCGGAGGGGTGGAGGGTGGGGGAGAGGCGGAGGAACAGACACAAAAAGGAGGAGGCCCTGCGCTCAAGGACCTGACATTCTCCCGGGGACCAGTGTAGGAGAACAGGTTGTACCCCGGAGGAAGGGATTCTCTCCCTTCGGAGGTCTTGTAGCAGGATGGATGGTAAATGTCTGTGACTGCCCACTTATTGGGACTGAGATTCGGCAAAAGCGGCTCTGGTTCAGGGAAGGAGAACCGGCTTCAACTCTCACTTAGACTTATTAACCGTGTGGGTCTGTGATGGTGACAGCTGGCATTTGTATACTACTTTAAAGTTTGCAATGTTTTATTCTTATTATTTTTAATACTTTATTTGTTCTTATTTTGTACAAATTTTTTTATACATTACTAAAATATTCTTAAGAGTGAACATAATACCCCCTCCCCCCAAGAAAATAATAATTGTAGGTATGACCAGGTGGCACAAAGTTTCAACAAATATATTAACTTCTTTTAGCGATCCCCGGTGTTGAGTGGCATTACTACTCCCATTTTACAGATGAGGAAACTGGGGCTGACATGAGTTAAATGTCCAGATTTAAATGCAGGTCTTCGAATTCTTAAGTCTAACAAGCCATCCCCTCTGTCATCTTCCACTTAACCTTTGGCAAATGACTTAGGCAATCTGAGCCCCAATTTCCCCATCTGTAAAGAGGAAAAATAAATAATAAACGCACCTCCTTAAGAGGAATATTGTGAAGGCTTCAGGGGAGGGAAAGAGTCATCATTTCATAAAACACTGGACTCATCAACTGACCACTCATTACAGACTGGAGGAGAGAGAGAGAGAGAGGAGAGAGGAGAGAGGAGAGACTATATATCTACTACAGATCATATTACATGATCTCAACTGGGCCCCTCCTTTTAGCTAGACTGTAGTTTTTTATCTCCCTAATTGATTTACTATCTCATCATAGAAATTTTTCTAAACCTTTTCATTTCTCTTCAAATCTCCTATAATCTCTTTCCACCTACATCCTCAACTGAGAACTTTGCCTCATATTTCATTGAAAAAATTAAGGCCATTTGCACGAGGCTCCCTTTTTCTCCTATTCTTTACCTCACATTGTTCTGTTTCTATCCCCCACTATCTCTTCCATTATTCTTTTCACATGGTCAAACAGTCCTTATCTTTTTCAAGGCAAATAACTCTTCATAGACAAGTGATCCCATTCCATCCTTTTTCTCTGGCAGATTGTCCCTTCCATCATCCACACTGTCTTCTACTTTCAGTCTCTTCCTATATACTGCTTTCCTCCCTATTGCCTTCTCTTCAAAATATGCCATATCTCCTCTTTAAAAAAATTATTTGTTTAAGGCAATAGGGTTAATGGCTAGGCAATTATTAAGTGTCTTGAGTTCAATTTGAACTCAGGTCCTCCTGACTTTAGGGCTGGTGCTCTATCCACTGTTCCAACTAGCTGCCCCTTCATCTCCTCTTCAAAAAAATTCTATTTGATCCATAATCCCTGCTAGCTATTATACTACATCACATTTCCCTTTTGAGGCTAAAGTCCTTGATTTTAAACTCCTTGAAAAGCTGAACTTCTACAATTGATGCTTCTGTTTCCTTTCCTCTTTCAACTCTCTATAATTTGGCTACCAACCATATCATTCAATTAAAACTGCTCTTTCCAAAGTTACTAATGATCTCTTAATTGCCAAATCTAATGGCCCCTTTTCAATCTTCATCCTTCCTAACCTCTCTCCTGTCTTTGATGCTATCAATCATTATCTTCTCCTTGAAATTCTGTCTTCAATAATTTTCTGTGACACTATCTTTTAGTTCATATCTTACCTCTCCAACCAGTCCTCAGTTTATTTTGCTGGATCTTCATATAGGTCATATATATTAATTGTGGGTACCCCACATGATTCTGTCCTGGTTTTTTCCCTTCCTCTGTACTATTTATTTACTGTCATTTCTCTTGGCAATCATACACTGCCTGGTGGGAACGGGACAGTGGGGTGGGGGTAGGAGAGAAGAACTCCCTGAAGCCTGTTCTTGCTGTTGTTTGTCAAAGTGCTTTGTACATTTTAATAATCAAAAAAAGTTTTTTAAGTATCACTGGTATTTAGTTCACTCTTCTGTAGCCTAGAGGAGATTCAAAGTCAAGTTGATAGCACTGCTGTCTTTACGGAGCTCACAAAATAATATTTGCTTATGATAATTTAAGAGCAGAATATTTATTTGTTCCTGTTATGTTCCAAGACTTGTGCTCTTGCCAGGAATACAAAGATAACTCTGAGGAAGAACTGTTATTCTCAAAGTGCTTTCAGTCTAAAGGACAAGTGTGTAAACAATTATTGATACAAAGTGAGAAATATGCAGTCTAGGCAAAATGCGGAGAGAAATTTGAGGAGGGAGTGATCACTTTTACCTGGAATTGAAATTTGCAATATTCTGTAATCCTAAAATGGACAGCACAGAATAATGTTAAGACACTAGTGTTGAGTGGGGAAATTAGATCTGTTGAATTGATACTCATGCTTTTCTCACAGAGGCTTGTGAGTTTGGGGAAGTGGAATGCTAGAATCCAAGTACCAGAGATTCCTCCCAGGTCAAAAAAGTTGAGGCCTACTCTCCCCTGCTCCATATTATCTCTGGGACTGTGTGATTTTTGTCTTAAGTGTGGGACCCTAAGCCTTTCTGGCTTCAGGAGTACAAATTTCTCCCTCACTAATTTGAGATACTCCCATTCTGCTTCTTCATCCTCAGGGTTCTAATTTTATGTCCTGGGCTGAGGAAGAAGGTTGGGGGGGGAAGAGGAAACACCTTGATATGAGTCAAAAATGACACATGGCAGCCCCCCAAAAGATAATGCAATCATAAACTACACTGAGAAGACATCCATTATACCAAGAATCAAGGAGACAACAATTTTGTTGTCCCTTGCTCTGGTGAGACTAAATTTATCTGGAATATTGTGTTCTGGGTACTGTATTCAGGGAAAACTTTGGAAACCTGAAGTTTTATACTTTCCAATGAGATCCTGCCATTTGTGGATTTGTTGAAGGCCTCCAATTGGAACAAATTTTAGCCTTGAATTAGGGAGGATGGACTAGCTATCTTGATGCATTTGAAGGTCTGTTATAGGCAAAAGAGATTATATTTAATCTGTTTATGATCAAATAAGCTCCTTGAGGACAGGGATATATTTATACTTTGTATTTCTGGTGCTTAGCACAAAAGGAGTGTGAGGGCTTCGGAGCCCTTTTCAGGGCTGCTCATCCTTCTTTGATTTCCACCTGATTCATCCAACTTTTATCTGTGACCCCAAGAAGTAATAGGATGTGCAATAGTCACACCCTGGTAAAATTTTCTAGGTAAATGGGTTAAGCCAGACTGAGGATGACTGACAGACTTCAGACCTATCAATGAGTTCTGGATATGAACCTAAGCATGTATAGACTTTGACTGGTAGAATGGGTGGATGAAACCAATTTGTTTCAACCACATGAAAGCTAAGAGAAAATTTTGTTGCAAATTTTTGGACATGTGCAATTTTTAAAATGCCTTTTCAGTATGTTTATACTATTTTTGACCTTTTGTTTATAACTTATGTGGCATTCATCAACAAATCTGTGTTGTATTGGAACCCATGTTCTTATAAAAAGATTTTGATACTGGCTTAGGATCATAAAGTATAATTGGACCTCTGTTAAATAGCCTTCTCTGTTATAATAGCTCTGGTTTTTACTTGCTCATTTTTTCCCTTGAGTTTTGTTTCTCTTAGCTGTATAGCTCCAAGACCATTTTCTGCAGGATGCCAATCAGTTGTGCCAGTCAATCGTTCCCTGGACCCTGCCTCACCGAAGCTCTCGCTGCAAGCCCTCATCTCCAAATGAACTCTGAAAGGCCCAGAAGAATCTGGTCCTGAATAATTTTGAAGGGGGGGGGATGATGCAGGGGAAGAAGAGAATTATGAATGTAGAAATTGGGTGGTTATGTAAATTGACTAGAAGTAGAGAATTATAATTGTAACAGAAACAATTTGTAATCTCAAATTGTGTGATCACCATTACCATGGATTCATTGTTTAATGTAAAATTTGTATCCTGATCTCCTTAGGCTTTATCCTCTACCTAATTCCGGGTCCAGTATAGGGAAAGGGAGTTCACCTTTTGCCTTCTAGATGAGAGGCAAGATATAAAAACCTGGGTTGGACTAGAGCTCAGTGAGGGCCATAGTCTTCTCTGACCTGTGGCGCAGCCAATACTGCTTGACTGTTCTTTTCTCTCTCTCTCTCTCTCTCTCTCTCTCTCTCTCTCTCTCTCTCTCTCTCTCTCTCTCCCCCTATCTCTTGTAAACTTTTTAAATCAATTTTTGTTTTATTTCCAAAATACCCAACCATGAAAACTAGTTATATAATACACCAAGGTCATCCATTGCATCCTAGTTATCTTCATTTTTTTCCTCCCACTGGTCTTTTGATGACTCAAGGAGAGAGTGAAGGTGATGACTGTACAACTTGGCCTCATTTATATAAATCCAACTCATGATCAAATCCCAACACCACCCAGGGATATCATTAGCCCTCTGTGAAAACAAAGGATTTAACAACTAGAGGGGTGTCCCTGAGAAAGTCACTTAACCTCTGCTGCCTCAGTTTACTGATCTATAAAATCTGGAAAATAATAGCACCTACCTCCTGGAGTTGTTTTGATGATCAAATGAGTTTTGTTAAGTATTTAGCACAGTGCCTAGCATATCATGTTTTTCTTTTGCTCCTTTTTTGTTTCAAAGAGGACTAATGACATCACAAGGTGATATCTGAGTGAACTGGATAGTGAATGAGTTTCACAAAGTCATTTAGTTTCACTGTCTCTTCTAGAGTCATCAAAATCAAGTGGCAAAGCAAAAGTCAATCACTAAACATTTATTAAACATTATGTGAGACACTGTACTAAATGCTGGGGATACAAAAAGAGGCCAAGGACAGTCCCACTCTGAAGGAGCTTACAATCCAGTGGTGGTGGTGGGGGGACATGCAAACAAATATATATGAAATAATTTACAATAGAATAAATAGGAAATAATCAACAGATGGAAGGCACTGGAATTAAGGGGAGGATGTGTGAGAGAGTGTTAAATGACTTCTAGGTTGTGAGTCTGAGAGATGGGGTGTTGTGTTGCCCTTTACAGGAATAGGAAAGGAATGATTTTTAGCTATCATTATTATTATTATTATTAATAATAAATGCTTGATGCTGCTGCTGCTGACTCCAGAGAGCAGAAATAGAAACAATGGGTAGAAGTGACTGAGGAGCAGTTTTAGTTTGATATTAGAAAGAAAAATCCTAATATCTAGAGTTCAAAATTAGAAGCTGTTCCCTTGGGAGCAACAGAACTTTCTTTTATTGAAGTCCTTTAATAAAAAGTTGGATGCCCATTTTCCAGGTATATTATAAATGATATTTTATTCATATTCAGATTGGATTTGATAGTCTCTGTTTCATTGAATTCTGAGTCACTGATTCGGTGACTGTTCTGTGGGCCCTCAGCAGCCATCAGAGAGTTTTTAAAAGAGGAAATAATGGAAAAGGTTGGTTGTATATGAAGAATCCTCCTCTCATCCCCAATGAGAGGCTGGTTGTCCAGATGGTGGCTTCAGTCCTAGATCACCCATGCTCCCTTTAATCTTCGGTTCTGGGATGCAAATTTCATAGCTTCCAAATGGCATGAGTACACCTACCAGGTACCAATCATCATAATGATAATTGCTCACCTTATCTCAGGTTTGTCTGTATTGTCATAGGTAGGAGACACACAGAAATGCATATAATCTTTTATCACCTCTTTTGCTGTGGACACTGTGAGTTGCTTGATGGTTCCCACAGAATTTGAAACAAGAAGGTTGTATTGAAAAAAAGAACAGAATGTAAACTAGCCATCTCCTAGGTTATAAATTCATTGAGGACAGGGGCTATTTTACTTATATCTTTGTTGTAGAACAGTCCTTGCATATCATATGGCAAGTATTTAATGTGTGTTGAATTGGATTTTTGAGAAGGATAAGTCAAGGTGTTTTTGTTCTTGTGGGATCCCAGGAGAGGAAAAGGCATTAGGGAGGGGCCATCCGCTATGATGCAGGGGGTGGGGAATGGATAAAATGACTTCTAATGAACCCCATCAGACTTGGAAAAAGAACTTTTCTTTGAGAACCCCTCCCCTACTGTTTGCAACTGAAGAGACAGCGGCACCTGGTGGATATGTTGATGAACATTTTTTGTAGGAGACAAATGACATGTTGATCTCTTTGCTGAACTATTTTTTCTGTGTCTTTTAAAATTTTTGTTACAAAGAATAGAATTAGGTCAGGACAGATTTAGATATATTGCTAAAGTTATGATATGGGAGTCACTAATAGAATAAAAATTTATACTCCCGGAAGCAGAGGAAATGTGGGTGTAGAGAGCAGATTTCCAAGTCCTGAAAACCTGGATGATCCCAGGCTTTGATACATATTTTTGATACAGTATTTAATCTCTTGGTGCCCCAGAAAATTTTCAAAGACTTTTAAGTTGCATATAAAGGAAGATAGCACATATGGGAATCTCATATACATGTATGAACACATGTTTACAACATATTTATGCATCCCTATATATTCATGCATACATATTTACCCTCATGTGTATATCTGTGTGAGTGTATATATATATATATTTTTTTTTCGTATCTACATTATATTTAAATACATGTGGGAAGATAGGTGCAAGTACAACAATTTGGAGACTCAGGATGTATGTTCACATAAGATGTGGCACATGAACTGAGCCTTGAAGAGAGGGACGACATTCCAGTCATGAGGGACAGTCTTTAAAAAGTTAAATATGTGGGAGTGGAATGTTTTGTATGGAGAACAGTAAGCAGGCCAAGTTGGCTTGAAAGTAGAGTGTATGAGGGGGAGTGATATGAAATGAATCTGCCAAGATGGGTTTGAATAAGATTATGAAGGGCTTTAAAAGCCAAACATAGGAATTTGTTCTTTATGCTAGAAGCCATTGGGAATAGTTGATGCTTCTTAGAGGAATGATTTGTTCAGGGATATTAATTTGATACCTGTGTGGAAAGTGGATTGGTGAGGAGGGAGACTAGTGGCAATAAGACCCATTAGGAGGCAATTGCAACAGTCTTAGGTGAAGGATGATTTTGTTTTGAACTAGAAAGGTGACTGAGTAGAAATATGGCAGACATGTCACGAAGCTACAATTGGCAGCTGATATAATATATTAGAAGAGGGAGACTATAAAATTGAGGATGATTAGGAGCCTAAGTGACTGGAAAGATGGTGGTGCCTTAGATGGAAAAAAGGAAGTTAGGAAGAGTGATGGGCTTCTTATTGCAGATCTTCAAATAGAGGCTGGAGGTACACAGCCAAGAATGCTAGAAGTAGAGGGGTTATTGCCTGGGGAGGGGGAAGAAAGTTGATCTTGGCGGTTCTGAAGCCACTTTTAGGATTTGGATTCTAAATCAGACACTAATCAAATATTGCCTGGGGAGACCCTTCCATCAGCTTAACTTTGAGTATATGGAAGATTGTGTGGCATACTGCTTAAATGTCCCAGAGTCCTTCATCCCATGAATGACCTTTTATCCCTTCAGGCTATGATGCTTTTCTTCCAGATCCTTTGGTCAGATTAGCCCCCTTTCTGAGGTCCTCTCCTGGTCTCTGTTAACAGACCCTAAAATAATCTCATGTTCTTAAGGTCCTGCTATGAAATTTCTTGCAAGTAATTATAAGAGACACATAGATTTTTAAGTTAACATAATAATTTGACAATGATTAAAATATATATAGTGGTCAAACAATGAAGCAGATCAAGTATTTGCATATGGAAAAATCAGAAAAAACAGTGTTGGATAAATACAAAGTTCTCAACTTTTGACAAAAATGGCTGATAATTAGGATACAATCAGGTAGAAATTAGATATAGTGTAATATCCGATTCAAATCATATTCTAAAATTCTTAAGTGAAGATATTACTTAAATTTAAAGGTAAAAAAATAAATAAATTAGAGGAACTAGAAAACAAATATTTTTACAACTAAGGATAGAAGATGAATTTATAACCAAAGAGAGAAGATAAAGTGAAACAATTTTAATTGCATAAAATTAAAATATTTTTGCACAAATAAAACCAATGAAGATAAAACTAGAAAGGAAACAGTTAACAGGGAAAAAAATCTTTGCAGTAAATTTGTCTGATAAAGATCTAATGTCCAAGATATATAAGGAACTGATTCAAAAATTTAACAGTAAGAGCCATTTTTCAATAGACAAACTGTCAAAAAGGCAGAAATTTAAGGAAGAAGAAATCTTCCCCCAAATCCAGGAAATTTTTAAGGGAAGAAATTCAAAATAAATCACCAATAATTAGCAAAATGTAAATAAAAAAGCAATGATTAGTTTCCAATCATAACAAAATAGGAAAATGACAATTATTGGAAGGGCTAGGGAAGACATGTTGCTGGGTTTGTGAATTGGTCCAGTCATCTGGAAAACATGTTTGTTCTAGCAAAGGCCACTACAAGGTCTATATCTGAAAAAAAGAGAAAAGGAAAAATATAGAGCAATTCATTTTTTTAACAGAAGAAAAGGACAAGAAAGTAAGCATCTCATTTGGTTCTTGGTTGAACAACCCATATGAATGTAATGGAATATTATTGCACCATAATAAATGATAAAAAGGATGTTTTAGATAAACCTAGAAAGGCTTATATAAACTGATTGAGAGTAAAGTGAATACTGCCAGAAGAACTTTTTATAAAGTTAACAGCATAAAATAAACCTACTTGAAAGGACTTAAGACCTTTGATCAGTACAGTAACCAGCCACAACACTAAACAACTTACGATGATGTATGCTATCCATGTTCTGACTGGGAATGGATTCAAAATACAGAATGAAATATATATTTTTGGTAGCCAGTGTGGAAATTTGTTTTGTTAGACAATAAGTTGTTATAAGCATTTTATTTTTTTCCCTTTAAAATGTGGAAGTAGATAGGAGAGTGGGGCTAGCTATTGGGTGACCAATAGACAAACACAACCAAAAAAAGGAATCTCAGATAAGTTGAACAACTTTGAAAGTTACCTGTTGAATTTTTACTTAAAAATAAAAACAAGTTCTACATCAGAACTATCAAACCATGGTCCATTGCACTTGGCAGCAAGGGGAAATATTTAACAAAATAAATAAAAATATACTTGAATACAGAAAATATTAATAGTTTTCTAAGTTAATATATGGTTCAGTGACCCCTGATTCTATTTGCATTGGGCACCATTGGTCTACAGAAAAGAATTTGTAGTTTCATGCACAATCCCTCTTATATGCATGTGGAAACATGATTTTTATTTGGTGTTTGTTAAGTTCAGAATAAAAAAAGAATTATAAAAAAAATAGGAAACAAAGGAGAAAGAGACACAAAACAACATGAACTTTAGAAGTCCTCAGGAGCAGGTAACCTAGTTTTCACAGAACCCAGTCGGTGGGACTGGTCTATTGGTTCTTAGATATTTTCACTGGAGCATTATGGAAATCTGTCCAATCTCATTTTGTTTAACTTGAATCTTCCTCTCTTCCTGTTCTTCATCTTTCCCTTCCTGGGCTAACACAGATATGAATATCCAACAGGGTGTACTGAAGCCAGTACAGGAGAGTCAGTTCAATTTTCAGTGTAAGCATTTATATCTTGGAAATCGGAAACTTTACAAATCATCACTTGATTTATTGATTTGTTGTCTAGACTTAAGAAAGTGATAGTGTGTGCATTCAGTCTGTTTTCAGTTGTGAGTGATTGTGTGACCTCATTTGTGGTCTTCTTGGCAATGACACTAACTACAATAGTTTGTCATTTCCTTCTCTAGTTCATCTTACAGATGAGGAAACTGAAGCAAACAGAGTTAAATGACTTTTATAGGGTCACCCAGTTGCTAAGTGTCTGATTGCATTTGAATTCAGAGAGATGAGGCTTTCAGATTCTATGTACTTTACCACCTATGTTAAGAGTGTATATGTGTACAATTTTTTTCTTGGAAAAAAATGTATGTTAAACATTTACCAACACATCCCTGATATTGATTCCTTTTAAGCTCTTTAGTTCCTGGTCTGGGGGAAGTTGGGTTTGTCACTGCAATGAAGTATGGTGTGTGTGTGTGTGTGTGTGTGTGTGTGTGTGTGTGTGTGTGTGTGCTTATGTGTGAGACATCTTCAGTCCCCTTCAAAGTCTTCCTCTGTGTATCTGAGTATGACCCTTATCCATTCTGATCTTTGTCTGTGCTTCCATTTTATTGCTACCTTCACTCTATGAGTTCCTGTCTGAGCTCTTTCACATCCTGGGAATGATAAACTTTTCCATCTGGCCTTTAAAGACGCCCTAGGATTTTTGGGCCTGACCTGCTCTTGTGCTCTTTGATGTTTCCATGGTTTGGTCTGAACACAGAGGAGACCTGTGCTTGCTCTCTGGATCACTTTCTAGATACTGCTTCTTGTCTATATTTAATGTTGATTCTGCCTTTGGAGACCCTCTACTCTGCACTCAGGCTCAACAGTGTTTGACCTTGATCTTGATATTTTTAGCTTCCTCCCATACCCTGCTCAGAGGCTGCTTACTCCTTTCTGCGGTACTCCAGTCCCTGTGAGACAGCCCATTCTGCAGAAACAGAAGTCAAGTTTCCTAGTGATATCTGAATCTTGTCTCCCAGTAGTTTGCACCTGGAAAGCATCCAAAGACTGGATTGATAAGGGAATCATTCTTTAAGCATTTTGATATGAAAAGGGAACCTTTGGCTTGGCCTATGACATTTGTTTCTCTAAATCTGACTTGGTGAACTCAAAGGGAAGAGATGGGTAAGAAGGACTGAGTAGACATGGATAGATTGTGATCTACTTTCTTGGAGGGCACATTCAGATAGATGAGACTGCAGATCTATTTGAGTGTTTGAGTCTAATGATCATTGTTAAAGGGATGTTAAGGGTGGTGAGAATGTTGGCTGTGGTCATCACCCATTATGACTCATCTCTATGATGTCCCTAACTACCAGATTGTTGAAAAATTATGGAGAACAAGTGATTTGCTGCAGGAAAAGAAGTGGGCAAATCACTTAAAATTCAAGAAACATTCATTAAATATCTTTCTAGGTGCTGCAAATTATATTCCAATTTTCAAAATGAAGAAGAGGATGAAGTCTTCAGTGAGCTTACTTTAGATTCCTGGAAAAACTCTAGAATGTATTAATAGTATTGGTTTATGACAAGCAAGGTTTCTGATGTAAGAGTAGGGAACAATGAGTCGATCAATCCCATCACCCCACTCCCAATTAGTCCTGGTAGACTTTATCAGAGGTTATTAAACAATGATAGCTAGGATCTCACCAGTTAAAGATATCAGGACTTGGTGGGGGTGGGGAATGATAGTTTGTTTCAATACCTTCCAACCCTTACACTAGTCCATAGGATTGTAGATTGTGAGCTGAAAGAGTTCTGAGGTCCTGTAATCCAATTCTCAACCCTCATTTTATAGATGAGGGTACAGAAGGGATTTAGCCTAGTTTATTTAGCCAGTTAGCATCAGAGGTACATCCTCTGACTCCAGAGCCAGTGTTTTTTTTTCCCCACCTGGCCATTCTCCTTCCATATTTGTCTCCCAAGACCCTTCAGGGAGGCTTTAGAGAGCCCAGAAGCTTGTTCTTCAAATAGATAATCTGACTGAGCTTCATCAAAGCTCTCTAATTTCTCTCAAGATGTTCTTTCAAGTTTGCAAAATTCTTGGCAAATTTTATTAATTTTGATCTGCACAAAAAGCTTGGAGGGTAAGTGCTATTATATTTTTTACAGATGAGGAAATAGGAATTGAGGTGTACAGAAATATAGGAGTTAAATGACTTGCCCAGGGTCACATAGCTAATAAATGTATCTGTTCCTTCCATCTTGCCTTCTATGATGGTTCATTAGAATACAAAATGCAGAACAATCTACTGTCATAAAACTTCACTCGCAATTGAGTTCTCTGGACTGAAAAACACAGGATAAAAAATAGACATTTCATTAACCATTTAATATTGAATATCAATGCAAACAGCTGTCCTTGTTCAACTATTTACATTTAAATGAATTAATTTCAATATATAAAGTATAACTTTTCAGTTTTTAAGTTTTCTTGACATTTTTAGTCCATTTATTCTCTTTCACTTTCTCTCTTATGATCTCATTGTGTATTCAGATATCTGCTCTCTCCTTTTCTGGTTGCAGACTCATTGTTCCTATTCCATTAAACCACCAAGCTCAGACCACTTGACACTCATTAAATAATCTAAACTTCAAGCTAGTGTTCCCTGTTCCTATTCAAATACTCACTATAATGCTTCCTTTCAGTCCAAGCTCTTTGCTTCATCACACTCAGAGACTAAATTCCTCCTGCTAACACCTTTCCTATTCATGATATGAACAGTTTCTATTTCCTAGAAGAGAGGTATAATCAGCAGCTGAACATAGCTGGAGACCCCCAAACCTTCAGATGCATATCTATAGTCTCTTTTGGGCAATGAAAGATTTTAATGTTGACTTTGCAAGTCAACATTTAACTCTCACATTTACTTCTACCATCACATCTCAAAATGTCCAAAATTTATTGAGTGAATGTAATACCTCCCCCTCTCCATTAGGCTTTTTTCCCCTCTGCATTTTTCTGAGGTATTTAGGTACCAAAGGAAAAATGGAGTCACAGGATCATGCTGGAGTCAGTTTACACTAGCTTATGTCAATTGATTTTTCACTTTTCATCATGAACATTTAAACTTTAGAAATGTTATAAAGAAGGGCTTATTTTTATTTCATTTTATTATCCAGACTTATGTGATGAATAAAATGTCAACAGTGTATATTAAACTTAAAAGTGTGCATCTGCCTTTTTTTTCCTGTGGGGGGAGTTGATTGTTAAATATAAGTTCAATCCTGTGGAAGGGTATTTTATTAGCCTAGTCATTTAATGAGAAATCAGTTGTTTAAAGTTGTCTATTTTTCTACTGCAGTGGGAACATTTAAAAACAGACTATAACCATGCTTTAGAAATAAAATGCCAGAAAATACCAGAGGAGAACAACAAGGAACATTTTGATTTCCTTTCCTTTGTTGACTAGCCTAGATCATATCTAGCTGTTTATCTATACAAGCACAATAAATATTTAATAAATACCTATTATGTTCCAGATACTGTGCTAAGTACTGAGGATACAAATAAGAAAAAGTTTGTCCTTGCCCTTGACGACCTTGCAATTTAATGCAGGAAGACCATACATAAAAGTGCACTGAGAGGTGAAAAGAAAGGAATAGAACAGAGCTGGGGATCAGGTCCAGTGGGAAGGGAATGGTGGTGGTGGAGTACAAAGGAAGCAGAGCAACTGGTAGCAAATAAAAAGATGAGCCCATCGTAAAGGGAGACTTTTGGAGGAGTTTTTTGCTCAGTCCTCCAGCCCTACAATCAGAGGGGCAGAAGCAATTGAGGGTACAGATGAAGTGTGAGTTCCAAACCTGCAATAGCATGAAGATGAGTTTCCCGGTAGTGAGTTTATGGTATAGAGAACATGATGATGTGACATCAAAGACCAATGAGCTCATGAAAGGCTTCCAGAGACAGTTGCTACAAGTCAAGACAGATTTTGGCACAGTGAATTGAGACAGAGAGTGCTCTGTACCCTTTATCTCTGAGATCAAGATGCTTGAGGAACAAAAGTCTATTAATTCAGTCCTTGAATATATCTAGCAGGACATAGAAGACTGAGTTGGGCAAGCTGAGATTTCAGTTTCTAGGCACCCTAGGCTCCTCAGGACTTTTAAAGTCAACATTATTAATTTTGTTTTCTACCTGCTAAGTATGCTTAGTTCACACATCAATGATTATTAATCCTTTTGAATCATGGAAAATTGGGAAGATTAGTATCTCAATGAAATCAGGGCTGAGACATTTAATAAGTGATGAATTATTGTTCAGGGATCTATTCATACCTTTAGAAATCTGATGTTTTCCCACAGGTTCCAAGAATGAGATTATATAGCTCAAGATGTGGGAACTAAATAGTATCATAGGGGCTTTAGTCCTACAGGGTAATTTACTAGATAACTACTTGTTCAGATGAGTCTAGTGAGTGCTAGGGCAGCTTTTGCCTAAATCACCACCTGGTGGCATACCTAGATATAGCACCCTGAGTAACTGCCTTGAAATAAAGGGCAAATGCTATCATAGATAAAACACTTCTCTGGTGGTGTCAACTTAAATCAATGTTTTATTTATTTTTCCCCCTCCCCCCAACATCTGATTTCATTATTTCTTTATGGGTCACTATCAATTCAGTTTCCCATTTTAGAAATACTGGTGTTCACTTTGACCCTTTTTTCTTCTTATCCTGAATTAGTTAACAAAGTCCTGTTGATCCCAAGCCTACATGGAATTTTCTTTTTTCTGTACTCCTCTTGATGTCTCTACTCATTTTAAATACTTATTTTCACCTGTCTGGACTATTTTAATAACATCCTAAATAGTATTCTCACCCCCACCCTTTCTCCTCTTCTCTCCACACTCCACATACTAACCAAATTTCTTCCTTTTGAATATAAAGTTTTGTATCCTTGGTGTGATATTTAAGGCTCTTCAAAATCTAATATTGCCATCTAATTTTCTAGACTTGCACTAGTCCCTTTTTATATTCTATCCAAACTGTAATGCTTACTCAGTTGTCTCCCACTCTTTCACATCTATGCCCTGGTTCATATTCTTCTCTGGGCTTTAATGTACTCTCTCTTCTGCAAATCCCCCAATCCCTTTGTTAAAGTCCAGTTTAATTGCCACCTTCTCCAAGAGGTCTTTCCTGATTGTCCAACTCTTGTATTCAAGTTTCACTTGGTTTGCATCTCTCTAAAACACATACTTTGATGTCTTTTGTATTTATATTTCATTTTTGTATGTTTCCCACCTCTCTTTTAACCTCTAAATTTCAAGACAAATAGAAACTGGCATATTTAGTCTTTGGACCTTCCTTAGGAACCAGCATTTCACACAATTAAGTGCTTAATGATTCTTATTTAATTGGGTGGCGTTCTAAGTTCTTCAATAGCAAGTACTATGTCTTCATTGTTTTTGTATTCCCCTTGACTAGTACAGGACATTTCACATAGTATCATGGATTATTAGAATTTTAGAATTGGAAAGGACCTTGGATGCCTACTTGTACCTGAACAAGAAATACCCTTACAAAAATGCTTTAGAAGGAGTATTCTAGTCTGGGTTTGAAGACCTCTTTGGTGTGGGGAAATCTACTCCCTCCTGAAGTGGCCCATTTCACTTTTGGGGAGCCCTACCCATTGGGTACTTCTGTTGATCCTGAATCTATCTCTCTGCACTTTCTACCCATTGTTTCTAATGTTCCTTTCTAGATCCAAGCAGAACAAGTGTAATATCTCTTCCATATTCTAGCTCTTCCAATACTTGAAGACAGCTACCGTGCCCCCCCCCCCCCCCCTTAAATCTCTTCTCCAGGCTAACCAGTCTAAGTTCCTTCAGATGATTTTAAGAGCCAACAGGTAGCAAGGTTTGCAAAGCACTTTACTTATATCATCTCATTTGATCTTCACAAAACTCTGAAAAATGGAAACTCATATTAATCCCCATTTTAAAGAAGGGGAAACATAGGCACAGAGAAGTTAAAGATGCAGGGTCACACAGTATTTGAGGTAAGATGCACTCAGTTCTTGTTTTCAAGTCTGGCACTTTGTGGATTCCGCCACCTAGTGGCTCCTTATGGCATAACTTTAAGACCAATGTCCAGTTTGGTTACCCTCTGCATGCTCTGTGGGTTTATCAGTGTCATTGCTAAAGTGAGGGAAGGAAGGAGGTAATCTCCAGATGTAGTCTGATCAGGACAAAGGACAATGCATCTATCTCCATCCTCTTTCTGGAGTCTCTGTCTCTCTCTTTTTTAATGTTTTGTTTTTTTCTCTGCCTCTCAATGCAGCCCAAGATCACATTAGCTTTTTTAGTAGACTTTTTTATTACAGTGTTTTTGTTGAATCTGAAGTTAATTCAACCAAATATTTTTTCAGGCGAATCACCATTTAGCTATGCTTCTCCCATCATGTACTTGTTAACGTGAACTTTTGAATCAAATGACCTTACATGTGTTCAGTCATTTCCAACTCATTGTGACCCCATGGATCCTTCTATCCTCCAATTTCTCCAAAGTCTATCTAAGCTCATGTTTGTTGCTTCCATGTTACTAGTTTTCTTCTCAAACTGTGCCATCCTCTTCTCCTTTTTCCTTCTATCTTTCTCAGCATCTGGAGCTTTTCCAATGAGTCCCATCTTCTCATTTATATGACTAAAGTATTTAAACTTCAGCTTCACAATGCCTCCATACAGGGAATAGTATTGAAATCTTAGCATTAATACCTATTAAATTTAATCTTATCATATTTGGTTCAAATTTAGCCTATTTGGACCTTTTTAGATCCTGAATTTGTCATCCAACATATTAGCTATTCTTCTTAATTTTGTGTAATCTGAAAATCCATTATCATTCCATCTATACTTTTATCCAAATCATTAAGGGCAGCTAGGTGGCACAATGGATGGAGCTCTGGCTTTGGAGTCAGGAGGATGGGAGTTTGACTCTAACCTCAGACAACTGATACTTATTAGCTGAGTGACCTTGGGCAAGTCACTTAACACTAATTGCCTCTTCTCCAGGGCATCTCTAATTGTCCCCAGGACATCTCTAGTTGTCCTGATTCATATTTGGTCACTGGATCTAGATAGTTCTGGAGGAGAAAGTGAGGCTAGTGACTTAGTACAGCATTCCCTCACTCAAATAATGGCATCACCCTGATGTCATTCATAGTCTTCTTTGAGATCAAAGACAAACATCATCATCCAATCATTGAACTCAGGAAGACCCGAGTTCAAATGTGATCACAGATTCTTGCTAGCTATACTACAGTTTGCCTCAGTTTCCTCATTTGTTAAATGGAGCTACTAATAGCACCCATGTCCCAGGGTAGTTGTGAGGATAAAATGAGATAATTGTAAATCACTCTCCAAATCTCAAAGTGCTATACAAAAACTAGCTATTATTATTTTTATTGATATATTGATTACAATATTAAATAGCTTGGGACATGGACAAATTCCTGTGATATTCCACAATTCTTCCCTATTGATTCTGTAATGATTATAGCATGTCTACCATGCAACCTATTATGAATTTACCTATCTGTACTTTATTCTATATAATATCACTGTCATAAGAATATTAGAGACAAAGTCTTAGAGACTTAGAGACTATTATAGACTTTGTCAAATGGTTTGCTAAATTTGTTATTTATGCCCATAACCTCATTATCTATTGGTCTAGTTGCCCTGTATATAGTAATCTATTAATAAAGTTTTTCTTGACATTGCTTTTCTACAGCATTTATACAGGTTTTTGGAAGTTGTATTATTTCATTATAGCTTCACAGTAACTCTGAGAGGTAGATGTAATTATTATTACCATTTTACAGATGAGAAAGCTGAGGTAAAGTGATTTATCCAAGGTTTCAAAGCTAATAAATAAATGAAACCAGCATTGAACTCTGGTCTTAATGACTTTGGGTCTAGTGTTTTATGCAGTGCATCATCCAGCAGAAATGAAAAGGACATAAAGTTAAACTAGCAAAACTTGTTCTTGATGAAGTCATTTTGCTTTTTTGGGATCACCACATCTCTTTACTGTCCATCTCTTTAATGAAAAATTTTAGAATTTAGAATTACTCTGCTTGCCTTGCTTTGCTCACTATAATATTCCTAAAAAGTGATCATCAAAATTCTGTATGAGTATCATTCATAAAATGAAGGGGTTTGTTGAACCAGATGAATCCTGAGGCCTCGTGGAGTCCCCATAGCCAAAAGCTTTTCCTCCCCTCCTCTCCTCTCCCCTTCCCTCCCCTCCTTTCCCATTTCTTCTCCTTTTTCCTCCTTCTCTCTCTCCCTCTCTCTTTCTCCCCTCTCTTCTACTCTTCTCTGCTCCTCTCCCTTAAAGTTCCTAAATCCCCTTCTCCATTTTGCATAATTTTTTTCAGGTGTGAAAGAAAATAGAAATTTATTAAAAGAAGGTACAACACATAAGAAAATGATAGGAAAGTTATAAGTTTAAGGAAAAGACCACGTGGATTGCTAATTAATATTGGGAGGTCAGCAGGCAGGCTCAGCTGAAGTCTGGAAAGGAAGAGAGATAGAGAGAAAGAGAGAGAAAGGGCAGGCAGCCATGAGGCTTGGATTAACCAGACCACACGGTTTCAGCCCATGATGCTCCACCTGATTTAAGGAAGAGCCAGAGGAATTCCCGTCCTTCTGGATGGGAGGCTGGAAGAAGCAGAAGAGTCGAAAGGGGCAGTGCTTCCTGTTAAATAACCCTCCATTGTAGGCTGGACAGAGGGTGGTGCTTGAGGTGTGGTCTTTCACCTTGGAGTCAGGTAGGCCCCCAAACCATGTACTGGTCCTTCCTGTCCTTTCAACACATCCATTTCCTTCCTGCCAGTGTCTATGGCCACAGTTAGGTCAAGGTGGAAATGGAGGATAAGATACAAACAACAGGGTCGAGGGGAGACAGGATACAATCAACAGTGTCCAAGGGAGGCAGAATCTCAAGAGTGGGAACCTCCACCCATTTGACAAAATTTAATAGTATTTAAGATCGCAGATTTTGTTTCTGCTACATTCATAATTCTCTACATCTTTTCTCTGCATCTTCCCCCCCTCAAAATTATTCAGGATCCAGATTCTTCTGGGCTTTACAAAATCCATTTGGAGATGAATGCATTGCAGCTAGAACTTTATTGAGGCAGGGTTCAGAGAATGGTTGACTGCCAAGTTGACTGGCATCCTGCAGAGACTGATCTTAGAGATATAGCTAGAGAAACAAAACTCAAGGGAAAAAATTGAGCAAGCAAAAACTAGAGATATTATAAAGAGAAGGCTATTTAATAGAGGTCCAATAATTAGGAAAAAATTAGGTCTATAAGGAGCAAGAATTATATTTTATGATCTTAAGCCAACATCAGAATATCTTTTTATAAGAACATGGGTTCCAATATAACACTGTTTATTAATTGATGCCACATTAAATTGTAACCAAAAGCTCAAAAATAGTATAAACAAATATACTGAATAAGCATTTTAAAACTGCACATATTCAAAAAGTAATTTGCAACAAAATTTTCATTTTAGCTTTGGCCATATTTAGAATTAATAACATTCTAGTTGAAGAATGGATCTCTTTTAAAACAGTTAAAAGATAGACCAAAAGGCATTATTCTGATATATCATTTTGCATGATCTTTAAAAGATCACTGACAGTGGATTAGTCATCTCTGTCTGCCATTTTTTTCCAGTACTTTTTTCAGGATGTTATTTTTCTGGACTTGAGTGTCTGAGTAGACTTTGCCTTTAGCTCTACCCTGAGGGTTAAGTAGACAAAGGTTAATTTTTCTTGCATCATGGCTTCCTTTGAAAAACTTGAAGATAGCTATCACATCCCCCTTCATTTATTAGTTGTCACCAAATAAAAAGCTATTGAGTGAATGTTGAAGCACTGTGGTATAGATTAAAGATATAGGACTTGAAGATATATGTTTTATAACTCATTTTGTTGCTTTTCACTTCAGTTTAGTCCTATATAAATGGGTTATTACTTGCTCCATCTATGTAACAGTTCTCCTGTCAAGGCTTGGTCTGTATAATATTTTATTTTGTTAAAGATACATCTGACTGATCTAATCTTATTTCTCATAAAAATCTGTTGTTGATCTTGTCCTTGCACCTTCTTGTAACTCTTTATTTGAGGCATGAGCATATGGTACAGCTTTATGAGTCACACAGGAGAGTGTAACTTTTCCTAACTAAAGTCTGGGACCCCTTCCCTTTCTTTTCTCCCCTCTTCCCTCCTGTCGTAAGAAAGTTTTCTTGCTCAAAATGGAGGTACCCTCACAAGCCATTCATGTTAACTACTCTCATAAAGGACAGAATCACTCCAAACTTGGGGCCTTCTGAATCTGCCTCATTAGACTGATGCAGAGAATTGTGAATATAGGGAATTTATAATTAGAAACAAATTCTGTAATCTTTTATGCTGTAAATTTTGTTAATGGTTGTTTGCTCTTGCAATGTAAACTGACCCCTGTTGTTTGTATCCTGTTTCCCCATCTCTCCTTCATCCAGCTTCCATTTCCCATTGCCATGTTGAACTTAGAGGTCACACATCTTGGGACAGGAATGACCAGTACATAGCTTGCCCATTGGAGGATACCTGACCCAGATGCTAGACCACTCCCCAAGTGCCACCCTTTATCCAACCTACTACAGGAGTGTATTTAAGAGGGGGCACCACCCCTTCTTGATTCATGACTCTACCATTCACTCTGCAGGATGGCTTTCTCTTTTTTTCCTTTCAAGACCATGTGCTCTAGCCCTTGCTGGTTCACCATGGACCCCCATGCCACATGGTGGGGGGGTGGGGGTCTCTCTCTCTCTCTCTCTCTCACTCTCACTCAAACTTCACCTTGTCCTAAAGTGCTGTTGTTTCTCTGGGAGGAGAAAAGTTTTAAACTGTATACTTTGTAATAATTTGTAATAAATCCTGAGCAATTTTAAAATCCCAGGGAGCATGTGAATTTCTTTGTTTTTCATCAACCCTCGAGTTCTGTCTTTAATAGGAGACCCTAAATCCCATCAGCAACATTACCATGAGTTTAACTTAGTGATCCCCAAGATTTTCTCTCTATCAAAGGGTTTTTTTGTGAGGAGTTAAATGCTCTTTATAAACACGAATTCTTACTAAGCCATTGTTGGGAGAAGTTGTGAGAGGCATGGTTTAATGAACTTGACATCAGACCAAAGCTAAGTGCAAATCCTGCTGCAAACAAATAACAACAGCATGATCACTGTCTACTGATTTAAGTAGCCTTGCAGTAGTTATCCCTCAACAAGTTGCTTTGAGGCTGAGGTGAAATAATATACATAAAATAACACATAAATGGTCAGGCATTGCTTCTCCCTCTTACTTCCCTTAAATTTCCATTACCGAGTAAATAAGGGTAGGGGCCATTCAATCATTTCTTTGTATCTCAAGTGCCATGCATATAGTAGGTCCACAGGAAGTGATTGTTGAATTGAATTAATTTAAATTGGGAATCAAGGGGTTAAATATATTGGGAACCAAGGTTCAGATTGCAAGGGCCTACAAAATACCATAACGTTAGTTTTCTGTCTTCTTTCTTGAAGCTTGAAGCCAGGGCATCAGGATCTCTTTTTCTCCACGTTACCATCAACTCTGCCCCTCATGCAAAATTGGAGAATTGAATAATCAATCTGCTACAAGCAGAAGAGGACAGCTAGGTGGTGCAGTGGATAGTGGGCTAGGTCTGGAGTCAAGTATCTTCCTGAGTTCAAATCTGGTATTAGACACTTACTGTGTGAAATTGGGAGACTCATTTCACCCTGTTGCCTCAGTTTCCCCATCTGTAAAATGACCTGGAGAAGGAAATGGCAAACCACTCCAGTATTTTTGCCAAGAAAATCTCAAATGGGATCACAAATAGTTGGACATGACTGAAAAATGACTGAGCATCAACAACAACAATCAACAAAGTCCCATGCAGATGAGTGGTGAGAGAAGATTACATTTGTTAGGTGATGAATATAAAGATTAAAAAAAAACATTTCCTGACCTCAAGGAGCTGATATAACTTGAGGGTGAGGATTTAATATGTACATAAACAAGTAGATTCAAAGAATAACCAGTCCAGCCTGGTATCTCTTCTATTTTTCTTTTCTTTTTAAAAAATCGCTATGGAAGTTATATGAACTTCAGATTACTTGAGAAGTATTTTTTCCTCTGCAAGGATGATCTGGTAGCACATTATGGGCTTGTTGGAGAGGGTCTATATATTTCTTTTGCTTTTAAAAACATGCTTAAATGCCTGAAACTATGAATCTAATGGGAAGCGATCTGAAAGATATTTGTGGGGCAAGGTTTCTGAGATAAATATAGATAGGTTTCATATTTGTTCACTATTCTACAAATCTAGTTGACTCAATTGATCTGAACCAGGACCACTTTTGAGTCAATTATGAAGTAGTCATCTGCCATGACGGCAGTGGGGGAAGAACAGCACAGGTGTTTGTGGAATTGAATACCCTCTTACAACAGAAAGGAACACCCGACTATTAGAAAGAGACTTTCCCTTTTGAATGTACAGTCTAGGTTAAAGAGGCCCACCTTTGCCTCATTCCTCTCTTACCTAGCCTTAATCACTGAATGGATTTTGCCTCAGTCAAGCAGAATTGTCAAAAGACCTAGCTTAAAGAGGCCAACATCTTTCACTATATCCAGGACCATCTCCAGTCATCCTGGTCCAAATCTGGCCACTGGATCCAGATGGCTCTGGAGGAGGAAATGAGGCTTGGGACTTTGCAAAATCCTCTTTTACTTAACTCCAGTTCACATGTATGTCATGGCATCACATTCCTGATGTCAGTGTCCTCTTTGAGAATGAAGGACAAACAATAGCAACAACAAACACCAACCAGAATGGTAAAGGAGGCTAGGGTAGCTCAAGTAGAGTCTGTTGGTTGATTCAAGTATCACACTAAATTAGAACTTTCCTGGCTATTTAATACAGTGGCATATTGGATCTCTGGATGCTTAAAGAAAGGAGCATTAAATCACAAAAAGATATCACTAAGATGAGACAAAGTAAATCCAAGAAGGAGCAAACACTAGGTTTTCATGGTGCAAGCCTTAGGACACACATTTAACAGAATGGAAACTGGGCAGGGGAAGGTAGTATTGGATAGTAGGAGCTGCTCTATCATCTTTGACTGGTTAGAGGCTGAGGCTAGAGGAGAGATACTGAACTGAGACTCCAGACTGGATTGAAAGATTAGTCTAAGCCCTGGAGAAGTCATGACTTTGGCCTATGGGAATTACCTGTGTCTTGGCGTATCTGGTTCCTATAGGGAGATAAGGAAGGTGAGATTGGAGAAGGATGAAATGAGTGGTCTCTCCTGAGCTTAAAGGATTGTAAGAAGGAAGGAAGAAGGAGGGAGGGAAAAAGGAAAGGAAGTTGGAATAAAGAAAAAAGGAAGAAGAAAGGCATAAAGAAGGAAGAAGAAAATAAAAAATTAAAAACATAGGAGAAAATAAAAAGTTGTTCAGAAGGGAATTTTTAAAATCATATTAAAGGAAATTTAAAAAATCATATTAAACACTATCAGTTGTATATTATTAATAAAATTATTATATTAATCCAATAGAGCATGGTTGCTACAAGATATTAATTACATTAATATTTGTATAGGTATCTGTGGAACAATCTATAGAAAAAAATATGAGAAAAGGTAATTGAGGGGCACTTTCTTGTTTTTGTAGTTCAATAGTCTTCTATTAGTAGATATTTTAAGCAAACTAGGAAGAAAAGGGAAATGATTATAACAGAGTATACTTAAGGTCATAGATAGTAGGCAGATGAGACAACTCAGAAAGCTTTTCTAATCCTGCTTGAGAATATTGACCATGGACATATGCCTGAGGAATTGAATTATTCCTGGGAATTCTACATTACTTCATCCTTTGAGGATGAAGAATTGCGTAAAGATATGGGAACCCTTCTACTGAATGACACAATTAAATCCAGGAATTTCACTTCGTCTATGAGTAAGGTTAAGACCATTACCCCTTGTGGTACACAGATACCATGGGACTAAAACTGGCATTTTCTTTGTATGTGAATCACATCTCTAGGGGAACAATACTGGGAGACATAGCTTTGAATGGGCAGAAGTGAGCCTGGAACACTGGAAGATTCCTGAGCCAGATAAAATAACGAGCTGAAAGAGAGCCTTAAGGGAATGGGTACTATTGTTGTTCAGTTATTTCAGTCATGTCTGATTCTTTGTGAACCCATTTGGGTTTGTATTTTTTTGAAAAAGATCGGAGTGGTTTGCCATTTCCTTTTCCAGTTCATTTTACAACTGAGAAAACTGAAGCAAATAGGGTTAAGGAACATAGTGATGAAAATAAAAATAGAAACAATGTCAAATGTCACCTGGCATGATTGAATGTATATAAACTTTGACTGAGATATTTGAGGGTGGATCAGTGTCCTGACTTTTGTTTTGCAACTTCATTTTGTTGATGACTATGCACCTCGGCCTTACTAAAATCTAATTCACAGGCAAGTCAAGACACAACCCTGTGATGTCATTAGACTTTTTGAACACAACAACAACAACAATAGTAATTTTGTTTCTAATATTGTGCAATGGAAAGGAAAAAAAAATCTTTTTGAATTCTTCAGGGTGGAGCAATGTATGTAAAGATTGATACAAATTAATACAGAGATACAGTTGATTCTGAGAAGACAGGAAACATTAAAATTCAGAAATTATTCCAGTACATGCACATCTGATGTCATCAGAATTTATGCAGATACAGAAACCATTTCCATACTATTTGAGGTAAGTCTAGTGATCCTGAGCTTTAAGGATCAATATAATTCACAGAAGCCTCAACAGGCTCTGGATCTTATTAAATTTGGGCTACAGTAGCAAATGAAGATAACAATGCTAAAATCTAAGTTGATTAGATGAGAGATGGAACAGTGCACAGTCCTATTCTCCTTAAAGGGAATAAAAAGTTTGAAAACCTGGCATGAGATCACCTCCATTAAGTAATGGTCAGAACAGAACCACATCTCATTAGAATTGTGGATTAGATGACCCTACTTATGTTGAATGTACTGGGAAAGGGAATGCAACATTGGTTACTCCAGGAAATTGGAGTGGGTCCAGGGAAGGAGGTAATACTGAGCCTCAAGAGGTCATATCGCCATTATCAGTTCCTTATGGACTAATTTTACCTGGACTCATAGGTTCTCATGGAGAAGTAATGATAAACATTGAGAATGTGGATGGCACTGCTGTCCTGGACAATGGATTTTAAGTTCCCATCAAATTCCAAAATGTTTTGGTAGATATTTGGGTAAAATATCTTTAAAGTCAATGACAGGGCTTGGACTTTTGTGGTTTGAGCTATAAAGATTATTCGAGCCTGGGCAGCTAGGTGACTCAGTGGATAGAGCACTGGCTTTGGATTCAGGAGGACAGAGTTTAAATCCAGCCTCAGACACTTGTCACTTACTAACTGCGTGACCTTGGGCATGTCACTTAACTCTGATTGTCTTGTATCCACGGTCATCTTTAGTTGTCCTGATTCATATCTGGCCACTGGACCCAGATGACTCTGGAGGAGAAAGTGAGGCTGATGACTTAACATAGCACCCCCTCACTCAAATCCAATTCACATGCTTATCATGGCATCACCTCTCTGACATTATCTTCTTTTTCCAAAAAGAAAAAATAAACATTAATCAAAGCCTATAGTACTTCTAGGTGAGCTTTGGTGTCAACAAAAAATGTAGATATTGTGACACTAGTATGTCCAAATCCTACAACGTGCAATGGAGTATTAACACCAATTGCAACTACTTCTAGTTCTTTCAGAATCCTAATAGAATATTGTAAGAAACAAGGGTTCTTTTGAGAAACCTTGGCATTCAAGGGACTCACAAGTTAACTGACTGATGGAAAACTTTATAAAGTTATTGAGAGAGAATATAGACAGTTAGTGCAATGGAGTAAATCTCTGGGCCTGTAGTTAGAATGACTCTCATCTTTTTGAGTTCAAATCCAGACTCAAATCCACTAATAGTGGAACCATCTGCAAAATAGGAATACTAATAGGGTCTATCTCTCAGAGTTGTTGTGAAGATTAAACAATATATTTGTAAAATAAAATGCCTAGTACATAGCTCAGTTGTTTGCAGATGCATTTGATTCTTCATGACCCCTTTTTTGGGTTTTCTTGGCAAAGATACTGGAGTGGTTTGTCATTTCCTTCCCCAGGTCATTTTATAGATGAGGAAATTGAGGCAAACAGGGTTAAGTGACTTGCCCTGGGTCATACAACTGCCAAGTATCTGAAATTAGATTCAAATTGGAATTAGATACATACTTGCTTAGTAGTTTATCCACTGTGCCATCCAACTGCCCCAAAAGAGGTTTTTCCCTGATTTATTTATTTTATATTATTACAATAATCTTGTTGTGAGAGTAAACATAACTCCCCCCCCCCCCCAAAGATGAGAAACTTCAAGAATAGTGTGAAAGAAAAAAAATGTACTTCAGTCTGTGTTCAGATTCCAATGGCTCTGACTCTGGAATGAGTTGCCTTCTTTATCATGAGTCCACCAAAGAAGTTGTTTCAATATTTTTCCCCACAGTTGCTATTACTAGCTGTATTTACCTCCACTCTATTCCTTCCCACTCTCATTTATTCTATTCTCTCTCTCTCTCTCTCTCTCTCTCTCTCTCTCTCTCTCTCTCTGCCCCCTGTCCCTATTCAAAAGTGTGTTTGTATCTGAGACCCTCTCCCACTATCTTCCCTCTCTTCTATCACTTATTCCCCCCCTTCCTTCCCCTCCTTCCCCCTTATCCCATCCCTTTCTTCTCATTTTTCTCTAGGGTAAGATATATTTCTATACCCTATTAAGGGTGTATGTTATTTCCTCTCTAAGCCATTTCTGATAAGAATGAAGGCTCACTCATTTCCCTTTGCCTTCATCCATTCCCCTCCATTGAGAAAGCTTTTTCTTGACTCTTATGTGAAATTTCTTAGCCCATTCTTCCTCTCCTTTCTTTTCCTCCCACTCCTTTCTTTTATCACCCATTGACTCCATCTTTTTATTATATTATACCATTATATTCAGCTCCTTTATGTGCCTTGACTATATATGCTCCTTTTAACAGCTCTTATAAATGAGAAAGTTCATATGAGTTGTCACTATCTTCTTCCCATGCAGGAATACAAACAGTTCAACATCATTAAGTTCCTCATAGTTAGCCATTCTCGTCCGCCCTCTCTATGGTTCACTCAAGTCCTGTACTTGGACATCAAACTTTCTGTTCAGCACTGGTTGTTTTAATAGGAAAGTTTGAAAGTCCCCCGTTTCATTGAAAGTCCATCTTTTCCCCTGAAAGAGGATATTCACTTTTGCTTGGTGGTTGATTCTTGGTTGTAAACCAATATCTTTTGTCTTCCGGAATATCATATTCCAAGGCCTAAGAGCCCTTAATGTAGATGCTGCCAGATCCTGTGTAATCCTGACTATAGAGCCATGGTAGTTGAACTGTTTGTTTCTGGTGACTTTCGGTATTTCTCTTTGACTTGGGAGTTTTGGAGTTTGACCATAATATTCCTGGAAATTTTCTTTTGAGATTTTTTTCAGGAGATGATTGGTGAATTCCCTCAATTTCTATTTTACCCTCTGCTTCTTGTATCTCAAGTCAATTTTACTGAATTATTTCTTGAAAAATGAAGTCTAGGCTCTTTTCCTAGTCATGACTTTCGGATAGCCCAATAATTTTTAAATTATCTTTTCTGGATCTGTTTTCGAGGTTGGTTGTTTTTCCAATGAGATATTTCACATGTTCTTCTAATTTTTGTTTATTTTGGAATAGTTTTATTTCTTCTTAAGTTCTCACAAATTCATCAGCTTCCTTTAAATCCCTTCTTCTTTTGGAGGAGTTATTTTCTTCAGAGAGCTTTTATATCTCCATTTCCAGCTGGCTAATTCTGCTTTTTTTTAAAGGCAATCTTCTCATTTGTCTTTTGTGTTGCTTTTTCCATTTGGCCTAAACTGGTTTTTAACCAAAATAACTAGTATTTTCTTCAGTATTTTTTTGTATTTCTTTCATGATTCATCTTCATTGCTCTCATTTCTCCTCCCAATTTTTCTTCTACTTCCCTTAATTGCTTTTCAAAATCTTTTTTGAGCTCATCTATAGTCTGAGCCCATTTTCTATTTCTCTTGGAGGTTTTGGGTAGGAAGCTTTGATTTTGTCATCTTCTGAATCTTCCATGGGACCAAAGTAATTTTCTATGATCAGATTCTTCTTTTTTCTTTTGTTTGCTCATTTCCTCAGCCTATGACTGATTTACTGCACTCCTAAGGCTTTTGGGTGGGGGTTGGGACAATTCACAGGGACCTCAATTCCTCTAAGGTCTTATGAGAGGCTCTGAGCCCAAACTGCAACCTGGATTTGAGTGTTGGCAAACAGCTGAGTTCCCTGACCCCCCCTTACCTTCTGTGGGCTGAGAACTATGAATGTGCTAGATGGCTCTGCTGTTTCCCCCTGAAGGTTCTAACCATGGGGATGCTTTAAGTCTGGCCCTTGCTCCCCATTTACTCTGGTGAGGCAGAGTTCTCTCACCACCTCTTCAAGCTGTTCTCAGTGATCCTGGCCAGGAGGTCTGGAAACTTCCCCCTCTGCCATAAACCCAGGTGCTCCTGGGTCTAGGCACTCCATCTGGCTGTGCTGTACTGCTGCTGTGGCTGTGGCTATGGCTACAGCTGTGCTCACAGTGCCCTTTTCCAACCCCTGGTCCCAGTGAAGCAGACCTTTCCTGTGGAACTTCTAAGTTGTCTTGGACTGGGAAATTGTATCACAGTCTTTCTATGGGTTCTGCTCCTCTAAATTTTGTCTAGAGTCATAATGCCTTTTGGAGTTTTTTGGGGAACAAGTTTCTGGGAATGTCTACCTTGATGCTGCCATCTTGGCTCCACCCTCAAGAAGTTTTTAAGTACAAAACATTTCAGAACTGATAGGGAGCCAAAAATGTAGAATTTTAGATTTGGAACAGTATATAAACTGTTGGAACTGAAGTCATCCAGCTTAGAACACAGCATATATAATGTCAGAGGGATGAGATCTTAGAACATATATCTAGAACATTGATAGGGGCAACTAGTGGATAGATATCAGGATTTGGAGTCAGAAAGGCTTGAGTTCTAATTGTTCCTAATACACATACTAGTTGTATATCTCTGAACAAGTCTCTCAATATTTTTCTGCCTCAAATTTTCTAATCAGTAAAAAAAGGACAAGAATGGAACTACTTCACAAAGTTGTTGGAAGAATCAATAAGTTAATATATGTAATGAACTTTATACACCTCAAAAACACCAGGTATCATTATCATTATAGTCATCATTGTATGAGATAATGAAGCTCACAGGAATCCAGAGTTCAGAGTCTGAGTCAGGGAACAAGAAATGTCTTTATTTCCTTGAGGAAAGGACACATCCCATTGCAAAATAGTATCAGCTAGGGAGTGTCAAAAATAAAAACATGAAGATCATTTTTGTAGTAATAATAATCCTACCTATAAATTCTGTCTTATCTCACCATTAATTGGTGAAAGAAGCTCACAAACTTTTTACTAATACCAACCAACCGGCTCAAAGCAAATTCAATCTTTCTTATCCTAACTATTCATAACTAATCTCTAGTTTTCAATCCCTTATTACCATAGTTATTCAGTTAATTTATACCCTATAAAAGTTAGATTCTACAAAATCTCATCTTGCATTTCCTTTGACCAAATTTGAAGATACCCAATAAGAAAAAGAGTCAATTTATTCTTCTTAAAAACTGATGTTTCCAAGAATCATGGAAGTCAGACAGGTTTTACTTCTAAGTAAAGAATAAAGATAAGGTGAAACAGAAGTGTATTCATGAGAAGATTGTATTGAAGGTCATTCTCACCACCTGAGCATAAGAATATTTTATTTCTATTTATGAACAACAAAGCCCAAGATCAAGAGAAAGAGAAATTCCATTTAAAGTAATTGTGGACATTAAATGCTTGGGGATCTACCTCCCAAGGCAAATGAAGAAACTGTATGAGAAAGGTTTTCATAAGGAAACTTCACAAGAGACCATCTCTCACAATCATCATCATCTTCATCATCTTCATTGTCATCTCAGAATGTCAATGTTAAAAAAGTGTTCAATGTTAATAGTAATAGAATGTGTTTTTTTTTTTAGTTTTTTTGTTAGGCAATGGGGTTAAATGGCTTGCCCAAGGCCACACAGCTAGGTAATTATTAAGTGTCTGAGATTGGATTTGAACCCAAGTACTCCTGACTCCAGGGCCGGTGCTTTATCCACTGTGCAACCTAGCCACCCCAAGAATGTGTTTTGTATAGTTGTAATACTGTTCCCTTTTTTTGTCATGCAACATCTAGATCTTGACAAGAATAATAGCAAATCTTGTTGCATTTGAATATTAAGGTAAACTGAAAGACAATGGTCTGAGCTTGGTCAATTTATTAGTTAGGCTAACAATAAATTGGGTCAATGAATCTCTCAATCTAGGCAATATATAAATGTTACCTATTGCTTAGAGATCTCTCTCTGGACCATTTAGTACAATCATTTATTGCTCATAGGAAAGCTGGCTGTACTCTTTAATGAGAAGGTGAAGAGAACTGATGAAAACCCATCTAGACAAAGACTGAGAAAAATGACTATATAGCAGTTGTACTTTTTAATTGATATTTTATTTTTCCAAATACATATTATGAAAGTTTTTCAACATTTATCCATATGCATATGTATATTTTAAATTAAAAAATTTCCTTCCACCCTCCCTTCCCACCCTCCTCTCCTCAGTGGTAAACAGTCAGGTTAATATTGTACATACACAATCATGTTAAAAATGTTTACAGATTAGTCATTTTCAGCATGAGGAATTAGGATTAAGGGAGAGAAATAGATAAGAAATATTTTTTTTAAAAGTGAATGTATTGTTCATGAGTCTGAAGGATTTTTTTGTTTTTTTCTTCTTCCTCTAGATGGGGATAGCATTGCCCATAGCCTGTCTAATAGGGTTGTCCTAGCTCTCTGACTCCTGAGAGGAGCTTCATCCATCAGGGTTGATCATCTCACAATGTTTGTGTTAATGTGTACATTGTTCACTTGGCTCTACTTCCTTTGCTCAGCATCAGATCCTGTAATTCAGTCCATGCTTCTCTAGAGTCTGACCATTTATGATTTCATATGGAACAATAGTATTTTATAATATTCATATACCATAACTTGTTTAACCATTCCTCAATTTATAGACATTCCCTCAATTTCCAATTCTTTGTTACTATTTTGGAACATGTGGGAATTTTGCTATTTTTTAATGATTTTTTTTCTGGATATAGGCCTAGAAATTGAATTACTGAGTCAAAGCGTATACACAGTTTTATTGCTCTTTGGTCATAGTTCCATATTGCTCTCCAGAATGGATCAGTTCACAACTCTACCAGCAATGCATCAATGTCCCAATCCTCCCACAACCTCTCCAACATAGATCATTTTCCTTTTTTTGTCATCTTAGCCAAATTGATAGGTGTGAGGTAATAACTCATAGTTGTTTTAATTTGCATTTCTCTTATCAATAATGATTTGGAACATTTTTTCATATGATTATATATATAGCTTTAATTTCTTCATTTAAAAACTGTCTATTCATATCCTTTGACCATTTATCAATTGGGGAATGACTTGTAACCTTACAAATTTGACACAGTGTACAAAGACTTTCTGACCCAACTATGGAAGCTTCATCTTCAGAAGTGATTCATCTGGTAAAGATTGTGTGTATTGTTACAAGTATGAGAATTTAACCTAGAAGAAACTCTTATTCTGTCTCAAATTGCTACAGAGACCCTTAGGGTACAGATTCAACCTATAGAACAAGAATATTCTAGTAACCATTGGTTATGCCAGTCTAAACATAGATTCACAAGTCTATAATAATCCCAATGGTCAGCCCATACCAACTATTAAATCTGGTAGAGGAGCAGAGAACTCAGTTGGTGACAAAAGAACTAAACCTATGGGGAATAGGGTATGTCCAGGGAAGATGAGTCCTCTGGTGTGAGGATTGTCACACCATTTTTCAGGACATATTTGGTGTCCACCTGCTCCACATAATTCTCTGGCCACACCTTGGTAAACTGTTTTGACAGATGGAATAAACCAAACCAGATTCAGGTTAAGTGAGGGGTTTCAAACCTGTCAGTGAGTTAGGGTGGTGTCTATTCCTAGCATGTGAAAACTTTTCCTGGTGGAATGGGCGAATGAGATCAGTTTGTTCCAATGGCCATGAAAGCAGCTGAATCAGGTTCTGTGGAATGCTTAGAGTTTGGTGAAGATGTCAAGGTTATCCACTACATCCTGAACCATCACCAGTTGTCTTGACTATGTCTTGCCACTGGACTGTAATGATTCTGAGAGAGTGGGTCTGATGACTTCGTGCAACTCTGCCTTATTTAAATCTAATTTATGATGAATTAAAAGACACCATCCATGCCATTTTACCATTTTGACCTATCTTCACACCCCCAAATGTTCACATAACCTATTTGTGCCCTACTAAGCTTATATTGATTTGATCAACTACAATTGAACACACTGTAAGTTGACCCTAATGTAATGATGTCATTTTGGTCTTTTTCAAGAACGAAGAACAACAACCAACCAAACTTATCAGGTTATTCACTTGGCTACGTTTTGGTGGTACAGGTAAACCTGAAGATATAATTACACATGTATCTAGGTGTCAATGAGAAATGTCTTGAATGGGATTACATATTGAAATTTTACATGTGAATCATTGCATGTTTAAATACACTTATTTCTTATTTTGCTATTGATATTCAGCTGCTTTATGCTCAAACTATAGCAGTATCTGCTAAACATATATTTGCTAATGCATAAACTATATATATATATTTATTTATTGATAATATTGTTATAGTTAGTGTTTTTAAATTAGTCATTTTTGTTTTTGATTGATTATGGTGTTCTCTGGATTTGCATGTGTTTTTGAAATGTCCAAGTCTTACATCCGATATGTAGTTAGGCAGGTTGTCATTGTGGTAGTCTTTGAGGTGATAGACTATATAATGACATGTCTATTTCATGCACTGTTAATGTACATTTGTTTTATTTTCAACATACCATAGATTGGTTACACCTGGAAAATCACTTTTCTTATTTTAGAGTAGTGATGTTTATATTTACAATACATGATTACAGATGGCAGGCTTGTACAGTGTGCTGTTTGTAAGGGACTGCAAAGAGTTCCAGTCCAGGGGATGAATGAAACCTTTGTCTCAAAGGAACAATTGGATGGGACTCTCTCCTCTTTTGTGGAGATTGATTATGTAATGCCCCTTACTTTCATGAGGGGTGGAACTGTTAAGAGCTGGAGAGAAGAAAAATGTGGTGTCTCCTGCCTTCCAACTTTAAGAGAGAGGCATGTTGTTCCAACCTTTCTTCAGGTCCTGAGGGAGACAGGCTTTGGGAAGGAGTAGCTTTTAGAAGAACGGGCTGTCTCCACCGTGTTCCTATTTCCTGCTTCTTATATAAGAGATGTCAGAGAATTTCCCCTTGGGTGACATTCTAAGTCGAGCTGAGTTATCTTACTCCCAAAGGGAGAGAGTTTATTCACTCTGTGTACTGTCTGGTATATAGTCTCAGATGAATACTTTCTCTGGTTTCTGTTTTGCTATGGATAAATAGGCTTATTTGCTATTTTCTATATGTATTCACTGAAGAACAAACATATGGTGGGAAGGGAATCAAGCCTTGATTGGATATATAGCTTGGTGTCTGCTTCCATTAAGCGACACCAATCAGGAATGTAGTTTGAACCTAAAAATTACTTCCTCTAGACTGATAAAATTTAAGGGAAGAGAGATTCACACAAAGTAAAGATAAAAGTCTGGAGCAGAATAAATTATACTTCAGCTGATGTAGAAAAAGCAGGAGTAGCAATCCTAATTTCAGACAGAGCAAAAGCAAAAATAGACTTAATTAAAAGGGATAAGAGAGAAAACTGCATTTTCCTAAAAGGTGCCATAGACAATGAAGTAATATCAATTTAAACATATATGCACCAAGTGGTATAGCATTCAAATTCTTAGAGAAGTTAAATAAGTCACAGGAAGACATAGACAACAAAACAATACTAATGGGGACTTCAGGGAGACTCCTCTCTCAGAACTAGATAAATCTAACCACAGAATAAACAAGAAGGAAATTAAGAAGGTGAATAGAATTTTAGAAAAGTTAGATATGATAGACCTTCTCAGTGGTATATAGCATCTATACAAAACTGACTATGTATTAGGGCATAAAACCACCACTATCAAATGCAGAAAGGCAGAAATTTTAAATGCATCATTTTCAGATCATGATGCAATAAAAATTAATGAAATATAAACTAAAATTAATTGGAAACTAATTTAATTTCAAAGAGTGAGAGGACCAAATAGCAAATCATAGAAATAATAATTTCATTTAAGACAATGACAGTAATGAAACAATATACCAAAACTTGTAGGATACAGACACTAATGCTTAGGGAGATGATCTTCCCCTATCCAGGAAGCACCTTTACTGAGGAAGGGAGGGGGGAATTTATGTTTCCTCTACCTCTTCTTCAAAATACCATTTTGATATCTGGGGAAATATAGTCATGTTTTTTAGAATTTACACTCTGTACAGTAAATATATGACAGAATACAAGAGTTTTTTTTTAAGAGGTAATGGGGTTAAGTGACTCACCCAAGGCTACAAAGCTAGTAAGTATCAAGTGTCTGAGGCTGGATTTGAATTCAGGTTCTCTTGATTTCAGAATTGGTGCTCTATCCACTGTGTCACTTAACTGCCCCCTCCCATAAAAAAGGATTTTTTTTTGGTGGCAAAAGAGATTGATGAAAACATAAGTGCCATTTACATAGGGCTTAAAAGTTTGTAAACTAATTACATAGATTAACTCATATAAGGCTTATAGCAGCCTAAAGAAATAGATATTGTGGATAACCATCACCCCCATTTTACAGAAAGGGAAACTGAGTCTTAGAGGGATTAAGTGACTTACTTACCATGGCCATACTGCTAATGTACATTAGAAGCAGATTGCTAGCCCAGGTTTTCCTGTCTTAGAAGTTGTACAGAATTTCCTGTTTTGTATAACCCACTAGGGCAGCTAGATAGCATAGTGGATAAAGCACTGGCCTTGAAGTCAGCAAGGCAGAAGTTCGAATCCAACCTCAGATACTTGACACTTATTAGTTATGTGACCCCGGGCAAGTCACTTAACCCTGATGACCTCACCTCCAGGGCCATCTCCACTTGTTCTGATTCATATCTGGTCCCTGGATCCAAATGGCTCTGGAGGAGAAAGTGAGGCTGGTGACTTAGCACAGCCCCACCCCCAAATCCAATTCTTATGCTTGTCATGGCACATGTCTTCAAGAAAAAAAGACACATTATCATAACCCACTGGGTTCCCATTGGCTGAATTGTGCTATTATGATGCTACCAGTTGTTAGACAAGTTTGTTGAAATAAGATTCCAACAATAACCCTAACATTTCTCAAAGTTTTAAAAATCATTTTACATACATTATCTCATGTAGTTTTTTTGAGGAGGTCTAAGTAGGGATGATTACCTTCATTTTAAAGATGAGATAACAGACCTGAAGAAATAAATTTTTTTGCCCAAGGTAATAAAGCTAAACCTGGGTGAGGACTATCCGATCTAAGATTTTCTGACTCCAAGTCCAGAGTTCTTTCAATGTGAATGTCACCTTCTATGATGAAGCTCAATAAATCAGTCAATCAAACTTTCCAACAGACCACACAACTTTTGGACCTTGTAGTCCCTACTCTTGAGGTGTTTTGCCTGGGGAGAAGGGACATGAGTCCATTTATACATGTACATGAAAACAAAAAAGAGTTTCATGACCAGTCAGACCCTAGATGCACAGTCTAAGGACAGGAGAATTCCTAATGCCTGAGGATAGGGGAAGGATGAATAACCAAGGTTTCTGGGGCAACTTAGTTCAGACAGTTTTCAAAAGAGGTGAGAAATGGGGCTTGGAAGAGTAAAGGTAGGAAGGGCAGCCTAGTTAGGACTGGGCAAAAGCTCAGACTTATTTTGTAGGTAAGCTATAGAGCCTTGAAGGTCTTATGACATCAATCAGTTGATTAGATGGTTGATGTAGGCAAGGGCCAAGGAGTAGATACCTTAAGCCTTTCAGATTGTTCCACAGTCCCCAATCCAGACTCTTGGTCTCTATCAAAGCTGACCCTTCCAGGGTGAGAAGAATGAGAGCAGCCTGTCCCGAATCTGTTTGGTGCGGGCACCATAGATGAGTGGGTTGAGGGATGGAGGTAACAGCAGGTAGATGTTTGAAAGTAAAATGTGCACTGGACGGGGTACAGTTCTGCGCCCGAATCTATGTGTGAGGTAGGAGAAGAGGCCAGGAATATAGAAGGCCAGGATGACACAGATGTGAGAACTGCAGGTACCAAAAGCCTTGGTCCGGGCCTCTCTAGTGGGAAGCCTCAGCACTGTGCGAGCAATGAGGCCATAAGAGCCTGCAATGCCCATCACATCCACTCCTGATACTCCCAGAGATAGTGCCAGCCCATAAAGGTTGTTGACTCTTGTGTTGTCAGCTACTAACTCCACCACTGCCATATGTTCACAATAAGCATGGGCCACAGCCTTCATCTGGAATTGCTTGAATCGAGCCACCAGCAATGGGAAGGGCACCACAATGGCCACAGCCCGCAACACTAATGCCACAGTGACCCAACCCACATGGGCACCTGTGACCAGCGTTGGATAGCGTAGTGGATTCCCCACGGCCACTGCCCGGTCACAGGCCATGGCAAGTAGGACACCTGATTCCATGGCAGTCAGGGCATGGACAAAGAACATTTGGGTCAGACAGGCAGCATAGGGGATGGGTTGGGGCCCAAGCCACAGGATGGCCAACAAGCCTGGGGCCACAGAGGAGGCCAGGCCCAGGTCAGTGGCAGCCAGGGTGGCTAGGAGTAGAAACATGGGTTGATGCAGTGTAGTATCTACCTTCACCATGGCCAGCAGAGTAGCATTGCCAAGCAGAGCTAGCAGGTACATGGAACCAAAGGGCACGGAGAGCCAGGCATGCATGGTGCCCAGGCCTGGGATGCCTGTTAACAGGAAGGAAGCTGGGCAAGGGAAGGAGGTGTTTGACAGTGGGAACTCTTCTGTCATCTCTGATTGTGGCTGAGGCCTGAAGTTAGAAAAATGAAAGGAAACACTATAAAGGAGACACTGAATTGGAACTCCAGGCTGGGATGGCAGTTAAATCTCAGTTCTGGATTGTTCATGACCTTGGACTGTGGGAGCTGCCTGGGTTCTGAAGGGTCCTGTTTCTGTGGAGAGAGAAGTGAAAAAGGATGAGATGAGTGGTCTCTGTCCAACTTTAGAGAACTCTAGTAACTAAGACTTCCAGGGGGATATGCTAATTGGCTAAGTTAAGGGCAGATGGGTTGGGGGCAGAGTAGGGTCTATAGTGATCAATGCCCAGTACTAGGAAGCCACTATTGTTCTCCTTCTTCATTCTTGCCCTTGAATTATTGATTGTTACCGAAAAAAGTTATGAAATTAGATGATTGCTACCATAATAAATTTATACCTATTAACTGCAGCTTGATAATCCTTTGTTGTCATATTCTACTTAGATCCTCCACTGAGATTGTGCCTAACCTAACCTCCAATTTCCTTAAAGAATCTCATTCTGCTCCAGGCTCCTCACTCTTTAGCATGACTGACTTCTTTATCAAGAAGAAAGAGGTTAGCAGAGATGAATTTCCTCAAATATTCTTTCTGCTTCCTTCATATCTCAAAAATTCTTCTGCTTGCTTCCATTACTTTCCTCCTTTTTCTGGTCTCAGAGAATAAGGTAGACTTACTAACTCTGTCAAGGAGAATTTCTTCATCTATGCCTTGAAGATCTATAGGACCTAGATACAGTAATTGCCCTTCACCTGTCTCCAAGTCCTTACTACCTAAATTATTCTATGATACAACCTTTCAAATGTTTGAATTTAAACTACCATGCTCCCTCAAATCTTTTCTCCAGGCTAAACACCCCCAGTATCGTCAACAGATCCTTGTAAGGATCTTTGTCTATTATCCTTGGTGTCTTTTGGATGAGACCCAGTTTTGTCTCAAAAAATCTCATGTCCGGAACTCAAAATAATACTCAAATTATGTCTGTTCCAAGGAGAGCTCTTTTCAAGACTATATTACCTGCCTTGTTGTGGACATTGCACCTTTTTGGAAAGCATTGATTATTATGCCATGACTCATATTGTACCTTCAATCTAACTAAACTCCTTAATTTTTTTCACATGAAATATTATCTATCCATAGACAATTCTGTATTTGTACAGTTGTTTTTATGAACCTAAGGGTAGGGATTTTATACAGGTTATCCCAAAAGTCTTAGTTCAATTGTAAGCTTTGGTTAAAACTGCAATAGGATACTCTGTTTTTCTGAAAATTTAATCTTTTTTCACTGGAAAGAATTGTGGAACTGGATGATAAAGGCTCTAAATATTAGGCCAAGGAGTCTATATTTTATCTAATATTTAATGGATAGTCTTTGGAGACTTTTGAGCAGACATGGCACAGTCAGACTTATGCATTATGAAAACTATTTTGACAATTCTGTAATAGATGGTCTGAAGAGAGGAGAGTTAGGCTAAAGTAGAAGCTCCAATAATCCTCTAGGACCTGGATGATAGGCTATGAGGACTAAAATCAAGGTGTTGGCATTATATGTAGAAAGGAAGAAGTAGAAAGATATTGATGACATAAGAGTAGGGAAGAGTGAAGATTAACTATAAGACTTCAAGCCTAGTTGACTGGGATGATAGTGCCATCAATACTTGTGAAAGTTAGCAGGAGGAATGGTTGTTGGGTGGAGGAACTGAATTCAATTCAAGAAGAACAAATTGTCATTTAGTATATACTATTTCTGACATATATATTACAATATGTATATATGCATATTATAATTAGTCTAACTCATTCCTGAATACCTTCTATAACATCCAGATCAGTGGGCCATCAAGCACCAGACTGAAGATCTTCAGTAAAGGTGCATTCCACTTTTGTACATCTCTAATTGTTTGGCACTTTTCCTTCTATTAAGCCTAAATCTACTTTGTAGCTTTCACCCATTTATTTTGGTTCTGTCCTTTGGGACCAAGCAGAGAAAGTTCAATATCTCTTCAATATTATATCCCTTCAAATACTTGTGGACAGTTTTTATGTCTCCTTTATAATTTCTTCTTTTTTTCAGGCTAAATGTCTACATTTTCCTCACCATTCTTTCTTGAATTGCATGGTTTACAGTCTTTCTACCATTCTGGTCATTCATTTGTCTCTGGATGCATTTGAGTTTGTCAGTGTCTCTTCTGAAATATGCATCCAAAACTAAGAATGAATAATGCATATTGTTGATCTGAACATAAACAGACTCCTTTGCCATTTTTACCTCCTTCATTCTGACTACCACAGTCCCTTTAATATAGTCTAAGATCACATTAGCACTTTTGTTTGTGGTATTATACTACCTACTCATTTTGAGCTTGCAGTTCATCAAAGTACCCAGATCTTCTGCATATGAACTATTTTATTGTTGTAATACTGATCCAATGAGCATCTGAACAGTTAGCTTTTTGAACCCGTGTAGTAATTTGAATTTCTCCCTATTTAAATCTAACTTATTAGATTTGTCCATTGTCATGGTCCACTGAGATATTTTTAAATTTATATTCTACCACTCAATATATTGTCTATGCTTCTCAGCTTTGAAACCTCTTCAGATGTGATAATAATGCCATTTATCCAGCCATCAGTTATAAAAATGTTCAACATCAGACTAAGGATAAATCCTTGGGGTTTGCAATTAATGAATTCTTTCTGAGTTGTATGTATCCATTATGCATTTCTTTTTGGTTATGATCATTCAACAAGTTTTCCAAGTCATATAACTGCTATCAATGATCCAATATCCTTCTATTATGTTCAAAAGAACATTGTGTGAGATCTTACATGTATACACATGTCACTTTAGGGGCACACTAAGTAAGTGATTCTCCATTCTACCAATCTAGTAATCCTGCTCAAAAAAGGAAATGCAGTTAGTATGACTAAGAACTGTTTTTACTGAAGGATACTGTCTCTTAGTAGTCATTGCTTCTGATTTTAAGTGCTTATAAACCATCACCCTTATAATATATTCTTGACTTTTATTATATGAGAATTGAAATAAAGCTTTCTATCTTATATCTTGAAGACAGCTTTTTCACATTATTCCCAGTTCTTTCACACTTCTCCTTTCTTCTGTCTTGTACATAGAGTAATCTTTCAGATATGGGTCTTATCATGTCTCCCAATGTGTCCTCTCCCTACCCCCATACTAGCAAAATGAAGTCCAAAGTATGCAACATTGATATTGCTGTGCACACTGAACCATTTGTTCCCTATCTTTCTTTCAGATTTATCACATCCTTCTCTAAATCATAGGATTTAGAATCATATTGTTTATTCCAATTCCTTCATTTTATAAATGAGAATACTGAGTCAAGAAAGTTGAAGTAACTTGCACAAGATCACTGTGGTGTCAGAGTCAAGATTCAAACCCAGGCTCTGAGTTCAAATTTGTACTTGTTCAGACTTTGTTCTTTGGTTATTTTCAGTTGTGTCTGACTCTTCATGATCGCATTTGGGGTCTACTTGGCAATACACTGGGGGTGATTTGCCATTTCCTTCTCTAGCTCATCTGGGACTAAAGCAAGTAGGGTTAAGTGACTTGCTCAGGGTCACTTAATTAGTAAGTGCCTGAGGGCAGATTTAAACTCTGATCTTGACTCCAGGCCTGGCACTCTATCTACCTAACTGCCCTTCTAAAAATTAGATTATCTAAAAGCAGACTAGGCTTCCTTGGGAGATAGTGGATCTCTAGTCAACTGAGGTCAGCAAGTATAAAGACTGGATGACCATGACTTGAGATCCCTTCCAACTTTAGGGTTTGGTGATACTGGGATTTCTCACAAATAATATCTAATCTTTTTGTGAATAATGAGGAACTAACAAATTCTCAAGGCAACCCATTCCACTTTTGGGCAACTATGATAGTTAAGAAGTTTTTTTTTATTTAGATGCCAAATCTGTCATTGCAACTTCCTTTATTCTTTGAAGACAAGAAGACCAAATTGAAATCCTCTCCCAAGCCCTTCAAATATTTGTTTATAATGATCACATCCCACTACAAGTTTTCTTATCTATAGTTTAAATATCCACTTCAATATATTTCTTTTCTGATCTAGACTTGGACTGATTTGGGGTAAAAAAAAATCAGGAACCATCAACAGACCTATCCCTTCTCTTTGTTTCTCCTCCTTCATCTTTTATCTTCCTTCCCCTCTACTATTCCTTTTCAGGGGATCCCACTAAATAATAGCTAATTGATGGCACTTATATAGCTCTTTAAGGTTTGCAGAGTGCTTTACAGTGATCTCATTTGATCCTCACAACAACCCTGGAATGTAGGTGCTTATTCATATTTTACAGATGAGGAAACTGAAGCAGAGGTTAAGTGACTTCCAGGGTTGCATAGATAGTAAGCGCCTGAAGTTAGATTTGCACTCAGGTACTTGAATCCAGGTCATTACTCTATTTCTTTTCTTAAGATACATCATAAGAGACCAGGAATAGAGAACTAAAGAAGAGAAAGAGATCAAGGAGAGGAATGGACCTGTATTCATGCAGGGAAATGAGGGAGGGAGGAAGGAAGAGAGAGAGGGAAGGGAAGAATTAAGAACTTACCCCAAAGCAGTAGTGGCAGAAGCAATTAGAGAACAATTTCTGAGGCAAGAGTGGTTTGGAAAGGGGAGTTGAGACAAGGGAAGGGGACAGGGATAGAGTAAAGGAGAGTAGAAAATAGAAAATAGTCCATAGGATTATGAAGGTGACACAGGGTTATGTTTTGGCAAGAGACCCAGAGATAGAGCTGGGTTCCAAGAAAAAGAAGCCAGGTGTCTTTATGGCCAATGGTTATTAAGTCGTTCTGTCCCCTGGGGTCTCTCCCTTTTCTCAGAAAGGGTTCCCTAGATAATCTTTACCTAATTCTGTAGGTCCTTAGTCCTTGGAAGATGGAAAAATAGGGAAATATAATAATAATAACAAAAATATTGCAATTATTTTATTATAAAAGTCAATTAGTTATTTAAATATAATTTATTATAATAGCAATCAATTATGTGATTATCATTATTAATTAAATATACCTTAATTTCTACAAATAATAACAGTATTTATATAGTGCTTTTAAGTTTGGCAAAACATTTTACACACGTCTTATTTCAACTTTACAACTCTCTGTGGTAGATATTATTACTGACTCCATTTAAAAATGAGGAAACTGAGGCAGCAAGAAATGGGGCTTACACTCTGCCTTACAACTACAAGTGTCAGAGACAGAATTTGAAGTTCAGTTCTTCTGGCTCCAAATTCTATGCTGTGAACTGCACCATCTAGCGGTTTCAAGTAAAATTGCACCTTGCAGTTTCTAAAATGCCTCCAAAGATATTGTTGTGTTTGATAGTCACACAACTCCACAGATTAAGCAGGGTGAATATTAGAATTATTGGCTCAAACTCTCTGAACAATAAAAAAGTTTAGAGATTATTAGTCACACACTATCTGAGGCATGAATTCTGTCTACAATATCACTAACTTGTAGTAACTCTTGCCTTTGTAGGATAAGGATATTTAATTTCATAAATGGCCATGGCCAAAGAATTCATCACCATGTGAACAGCCAGCTGGTAAAGAGCTGCTCTGTCTTTAACTAGATCCATCTTCAGAGAGCAGGCATGCATAGTATGTCACCTAGAGCATATTGCACATTCTACACCTCTTCAGGTTCCTCTCCCGACTTACTCTGTTGGGTCACAGAAGCTTCTTCACTCTGGAAATTCATTCTAGTGCTAAATTTATCCCACTGGAAGTATACTCTGTCCCTATGACCCCTTCCTCTGTTGACTTGTTCCTCCCAGAATCTTCACTTTAAGGAAAGTATCCAGGACAATCATATCTTCATTTCTCTCCAGCCTCCATTTCTAAGTCTTTGGATTTTTTTCTATCATGTTCCTGTTCTTCCCCTACCTTTCCCTCTTCCTTTTTGGTATTATCTTTACCCATTAGAATAATTTCCTTCAGGGTAGAGAATGTCTTTATTTTTGGTTTTACTTATATTCCTAGTCCTTCAGTACCTACACAGACTAGATTTCCTGGTGGAACCAGTTAGAATTTGCACTCTCTGGTATGGCCTTTGAAAATTCATTTCCCCTGTTTTACAGAGGAGGAAGCTGAGGATCAGTCAACAAAATGACTTATTTAGGACTATGTAGCTGATCATAGAACCAGGACTGGACAGAATCTCAAATTTTCCATTATATCATGCATAAATAGGTAGGTAGGTCTTACACAGAAGAAAAAAGTTAGACTCTAGTATTCAGGGGAAGAGGAATAGACATGATGATGGGAAGTGAGAGAAGAAAGAAAAAGTTCGCATGGGGTGTATTAGAGCTAGGGTTGAAATTGAGTTTTTCTGATGATAAATTCTGTCTTATTTTTTACTGCATCATGCTTTTCAAAGAGAGGAAGATGGCATTGTGGATCTGATGGACACATATTTCCTGATCAGTCGAATGGGGGCAGCACAGTCACAGGAATCATAGATTTCTAGGCAACCAGGAATTATCCTGAGAGGACAGACTAGAAAAATTGGTGATTTCTGGCTGCCTCTTCTCCAGAACTCTGAAGCTTCTCTCTTTAGGTTGCTATTTGGAAGTCTGTTCTGAGCAGAGACTCCTGAACCCTTCTGCCTGAATTAGTAATACCATTGTCTCTGGGGACCCTTTTGAACCACGATAATTCATGGAAAGGATGGCAAAAAAGGGTCTTGAAGGAATGACTCCACATTTTCTTTCAATTTTCTTTTAGAGAAAACCTCAGAGCTTTTAGTGAAGAAGAAATAGGAAATTAACCACAAGATTGAACATCTAGGTGTTACAGTGGATAGAGCTCTGGATTTGGGATTAGGATGACCTGAATTTAAATATTTTCTTAGATACTTATTGGTTATATGACTGAGATTAAAGCTTTTAACCACTCTCAGCATCAGTTTCCTCATCTGCAAAATGGGGCTAATAAATAACACCTACCATTCAGGGTTCTTGTGAAGATAAATTGACATAATGTGTTTAAAGCACTTGGTAAACCTTGACAGTCTATGTCAATGTTATCTCTCTCTCTCCCTCTCTCTCTCTCTCTCTTTATTCTCTCTCCATCCACCTATGTTTAACTTTGTCTAATCAGAGCAAATGAAATTAATGAAATGTCTTCTCCCCTCATTCCTTCCCTTGTGTTTGTATAATTTTCTTTTTTTTTGAACATCGCAATACTGAGAAATATTGTCTCTCCTTTCCTCATTTTTTTCTTCATGAATTTGTGTATCATCCTTGTGTAGGGGTCATGCTAATCTCTGTCTCATTACAATTTTTGTATATGTGCTGCTAAAGTAAGCACTCATTTTTCTATACTGAACTTTTTTCTCTTTTCTCTTTTCTTTTAAAATCCACAGAATAGAATAAAATCTCATCAGTTACTGTGTTTGTCTTTCTTATTTTCCTCTATGACTCTCAAAATTAGTGGGATTCTGTAAGGTTATTTGTCTAGTTTTTGGATAGCAGTCATAGTAACTTGGTACACTTTAATCATACTTTTTAAAAATCTGGTAGAACCTGATCTTACCAGTCAATAAAAGAAAGTGAAAGACTAAGTCTTTGTTGGGGAAAGAACTATTTCATTCAGAACAATATATAACAGAGGCATTAGAGATGCACAAATGAATTGGTGGGAAAGACCTGGGTCAGGGAGTGAGAAGTCTTTATGAATTGTAGAGAATCAGGAAAGTTTTCATGGAAGAGCTGGTGTCTAATGGAGCTTTTAAAGAATGATAGGGGGGCAGCTAGGTGGCACAGTGGATAGAGAACTGGCCCTGGAGTCAGGAGGACCTGAGTTCAAATCCGACTTTGGACATTTAATAATTGTCTAGCTGTATGGCCTTGGGCAAGTCACTTAACCCCATTGCCTAAAATAAATTTAAAAAAATTAAAAAAAAGAATGATAGGTGGTGGTGGGAAGTCAATTAGAAAACATGTAACAAAAACATGAAGGCAAGAGATAAGACAGTGAATATTAAGGTGATGGAGAATGATTTAATTTAGAGAAATAATTTGAAAAGGCTGGAAACATAGGATACCATCTAATTGTGAAAAGCATTGAATATCAGGAAAGACAAAAAAAGGAGCTTTGAACAGTTTTGAGGAGAGGGGTGGGATAGCCAGATCTACAGATAACCAAAAATGATTCTGCTACACATTTGAAGAATAAATTGAACTGAAAAGAAAAAAAATGGTAAATGCTATAGAAATGACAAAGTGGTTGATAATAAGAGCCTGTACTAGAGGGCTGAGAAGCAGGTGTAAATGAGAGCTGTGATACTTTAAGAAATGAGGTCTTCACTTATTTTCTTTACCTTTTCTTTGGTTTCCCCATGTCTGTAATAATCTTTTATCTTGAGGTCCCATATTAATTTTTTTGCACCTTTAAACTCCCCTTATAATGCATTATTGGGTATAAAAATTATGTGTGTATATATATATAATGCAAATAATTTATGTACGTACACATACATATATACACAACTGAAAGTGAAATAAGGACAGAGGCTAAGACTCATAGATTTATGAGGGTGATGTGTGGCCTGCTTCCTCACCATTTCTCCCTCCAATGGAAAAGCTATTCCTGCCGTTTTCCTCATTTGACCAATTATGCTTTTTAAGAAATTGTTTTCATTAGTGAAATTTTGTACTTCTTTTTCCATGTGGCTAATTTTTTTAAAGTTTTTTTTTTTTTTTGCAAGGCAAATGGGGTTAAGTGGCTTGCCCAATGCCACACAGCTAGGTAATTATTAAGTGTCTGAGACTGGATTTGAATCCAGGTACTCCTGATTCCAAGGCTGGTGCTTTATCCACTACCCCACCTAGCTACCCCCATGTGGCTAATTTTTTAAAAGCATTATTTTTTTCAGTATTTTTTATGTATGCCTAACTATTGGTTGTCTTTTTGTAATTTTTTTCTCTCCCTCTAATTTCTTTTCCCAATTTCCCCTCTATCACTCCTATTTGCTTTGGAAAATATTTTTTAAATTCTTCTAGGAATTCTTGTTTGGCTTATACTCAATTTACAATTTTCTTTGAGCCTTTACTTGCAACAATTTTGTGTCTTGATTTTCCCTGGCATCATAGTAGATTTTTATGATCAAGTTATTCTTTTATTGTTTAATCATGTTCCCTTCAGCTTCTAATTCTTTACCATGACAAAGAGTTGCTATAAATATTTTGCACATATGGATCATTTCCCTTTATCTTTGATCTCTTTGAGATACAGACCTATTAGTAGTATTGTTGGATTAGAGGACATACCCAGTTTTATAGCCCTTTGGATCTATTTTAAATTGCTTTCCAGAATGCTTTAACCAGTTTACCATTTTACTACAGTTCATTTTCCTTCATACTCTCCAGCATTTGTCTTTTCCTTTTCTGTCATATTAATCAATCTTATGAGTATAAGATATTACCTCAGAATTCCTTGAATGTTCATTTCTCTGATTTCTAGTGATTTAGAACTTTTTTATATGACTTGATTTTTTTCTCATCTAAAACTTCCTTTTCATTCCCTATGACCATTTATCATTTGTGAAATTTCTCTAATTTCTTTATATATTTGAGAAATGAGGCCTTTATCAGAGAATTTTGCTGTAAAAATTTCCCTGTTTCTTGTTTTTCTTCTAATTTTGGCTGCATTAGTTTTGTTTTTGCAAAAATTTTCAAATTTCATTTAATTAGAATTATTTAATTTTATTTCCTGTAATACTCTAACTCTTTTTTGGTCCTAAACTCTATAGATCTGATAGGTGCATTTTCCTATTCTTTCCTAATTTCCTTTTTCTTTAGGTTTTTGCAAGGCAAATGGGGTTAAGTGGCTTGCCCAAGGCCACACAACTAAGTAATTATTAAGTGTCTGAGGCCAGATTTGAACTCAGGCACTTTTGACTCCAGATCTGGTGCTCTATCCACTGCACCACCTAGCCACCCCCCCTAATTTACTTTTATATTTAAATCATTTATTAATTTTAACTTTATCTTGGTATATGGTGTGAGATGTTGATCTATGCTTAGTTTTTACCAGATTGCTTTCCAGTTTTCTTAGTATTTTTTGTCAAATAGTGAGTTTTTATTCCCAAAGCTTAGATCTTTGGGTTTATAAAACATTAGATTATTGTGATCAATTATTTTTAAATATTGTATTCTTTATCTATACCATTAATTTATTCTATCTAGAACCAGATTATTTGAATGATTAACACTTTGTAATGTAGTTTGAAATCTAGTACTGCTTGGCTAATTTCCTTCATTTCTTTATTGATTCCTTTGATATTCTTAACATTTTCTTCCTCTGGATAAATTTATTTTTATTTTTTCTAGCTCTGTAAAATAATTTTTTGATAGTTCAATTAGCGTGGCACCACATAAATGAATCGATTTAGGTAATATTATAATTTTTTATCATGCTCATTTGGTGATAGAATTTTTTAAAGATCAACCTTTCAGCTGAGATTTTGAATCTCTGTATCTTTCTAATCTTACAAAACTGGAAAATGTGTTTGTAGACATATGTGGCCCTTGTTTAAAATCAGCAGGTACATACTAAAGCTTATTTTCTTAATAGCTTTGTATTTTTGTATTAGAAAAGTCATTTATTTATCTGAATATGTGTTATCTTCATATTTCATTAGTACCCTGAGACAGATAAAGGAGGCAACATGTACCAACATAGTCAGATTACCTCAATCATTAATTCCCTTCATTCCATCATGCAGACAGTCTAGGCATACCAGAAATAGTAGTGCCTTCCAGACCATCAACTCTGCTTACAGCCTAATTGCTCAGATCATCATTCAGAGAATCAGTATATATGGAAATTCAAAGCTGCTGCAACTTCTGCTTCCTCAGTAGCCAATGGTGTAGAAGACAAGAAAATAATTATTCATCATCAGACCTTGATGAGGTTTTTAATGGGGAAATGACCCTAAAGAAGATAAGTTATCTTTTGTTTTGCTTCAAAGGATTATGGGGCACCCACTCTCTGGAACATAATCCCCTTTTCCATCTGACTCATAGCTAAAATCTCAATGTGTTGTATCTTCCTATTGGCAGGTCATCTTGAAAACAAAGACTACTCTGTTTTCCAGTTTACATTTACATTGCTAAGCAAAGTGTTTGACATATAGCAAGCTCTTAAAGAATACTTTTACACTCATTCATTTATCCTTCCTTCCTTCTGATGTAGAGAATTGTGAATTAGCAGAAAAAATCTATCAAATGGGTGGAGGTTCCCACTCTTGAGATTCTGCCTCCCTCGGATACTGTTGATTGTAACCTCTCTCCTCTTGACCTGTTTTTTGTATCTTATCCTCCATTTCTCCCTTCTTTTAACCTTGGCCTGGGCACTGGTGGGCAGGAAATGATGTGTTAAAATTGGACATCATGTACCTTGAGACAGGAAGGACCAACACATATCTCGCCCTTGGAAGTTACCTGCTCCAAGGCGTAAAAGACCACTTCTAAGCACCACTCTCTGTCCCGCCTACAATGGAAGGGTATTTAACAGGAAACACCACCCCTTTGACTTTCTTGCTTCTTCTGCCTCTCATCCAGAAGGATGTGTCTTTCTCTGGCTCTTCCTTACTCCATGTGGAGTTCCATGGGCTTCACCATGTAGGCTGGTTAACCCAAGCCTCATGTCTGTCTGTCTGTCTGTCTGTCTGTCTGTCTGTCTGTCTGTCTCTCTCTCTCTCTCTCTCTGTCTCTCTCTCTCTCTCCTTTTCCAGACTTCAGCTGAGCATGCCTGCTGACCTGCCGAGATTAATTAGCAAATTAACAATCCACCTGACTTTTCCTTAAATTCTTCTTAACTTTCCTATCACTTTCTTATGTGTTGTAAGTTCTTTCAATACAATTCTATTTTTCTTATACACCTGCATTCCTGGGTCAAAAGTGTGGTTCTTTTTTTTAAAGAAATATTTTATTTATTTTTGAGTTTTACAATTTCTCCCCCATTCTTGCTTCCCTCCCCCACCCCACAGAAGGCATTCTGTTAGTGTTTACATTGGTTCCATGTTATACATTGATCTCACTTGAATGACAGAGATGACAGAGAAATCGTATCCTTAAGGAAGAAAAATAAATTATGAGATAGTAAAATTATATAATAATATAACACTTTCCCCCAATTTGATGGTCTTTGTTCAAAGTCCATAATTCTTTCTTTGATACAGATGGTATTCTCCATTGCAGATAGCTCAAAATTGTCCATGGTTGTTGCACTGAAGGGATGAGCAAGTCCATCAGGGTTGATTTTTCTGGTTCTGCTCATCTCACTCAGCATCAGTTCATGCAAATCTTTCCAGGCTTCCCTGAATTCCCATCCCTCCTGGTTTCTAATAGAGCAGTAGTGTTCCAAGACATACATATACCACAGTTTGTTAAGTCATCCCCCAATTGAAGGACATTCACTTAATTTCCAATTTTTTGCCACCACAAATAGGACTGCTATAAATATTTTTGTACAAGTGATATTTTTACCCTTTTTCATCATCTCTTCAGGGTATAGACCCAGTAGTGGTAAAAGTGTGATTCTTAACAGGTGGATAATAGAACCCAGGTTTTACCCCTTCCTTCCTTCCTTCCTTCCTTCCTTCCTTCCTTCCTTCCTTCCTTCCTTCCTTCCTTCCTTCCTTCCTTCCTTCCTTCCCCTTTAACTGGGGATAGTGTGTCTACATTTGTTATTTTTCAGTTGTTCAATCCTATATACATTTTTGTTATTCTATGGACCATAGCATGCCTATTCTGTCAATAGGATTTTCTTGCCAAAGTGGTTTGCTGTTTCCATCCCCAGTGAATTAAATCAAACAAAGGTTAAGTGACTTGTCCAGGGACACATAACTTATAAGTTTCTGAGTTCAAATGAGAATTCAGGACTTTCTGACTCCTTAGTGAGTTATTTAGGTGCCTCTTTGTCCACAGAGCAAGGGTTTAACAAATATATTTTTTATTCATTAATTAATCAATTAACAAATAAACTAATTAAGCCTTTCCTCTGTATGCAAAGTATAATGGGATATAAAAGGAGGCAAAAAGATAGCTCTTGGCTTCAAGGAGCTTGCAATTCAATGAGGTAGACAAAATATAAACTAGAGCTGAGCGATAGTGATTAGTATTTATAAAAGCCAATAGTCCAGAGTCTGTGGATTCAAGAGAATATGTTGGAGACTAAGGAGTAAGAGTAAGGTAGGATGGGGTAAAATTAGGAAGGCCCTTGAAAGTCGACTACACTTTACTCAAACTAATTTATATATTCAACACCATCCCATTTAAATGACTAATTTTTTTTGAATTAGGAAATGTATTAAAAAGTCATTAAAAAGCAAAAATGTAATGAATATTAAAGGTAATAATGAAGAAAAAATAAAGGAAGGTGGTTTAGAAGTATTAGACCTTGAACTATATCATAAGGAAGTAATTATCAAAACTGTCTGGAAATGGTTAAGAAATAGAAAGATAAATCAATGGAATACAGAAGACATGCAATTTAGAGCAAATAAACATAATAGCCTAGTATTTGACAAGTGCAAAGATAGATTTTGGGATAAAAATTCATTATTTACTAAACATTTTTTTGGGGAAGTTGGAGAGCAGTGTGATGGAAACTGGGCATAGACCAGTATCTTACAACATTTATAAAGTCAAAATCAATATATGCCCTAGATACAAAGAGATTTTGTGAGAATATTAGAACATGGAACATATTACTTATCAGACATAAATAAATGAATCTTTTATGAATAAACAAGGGATAGAGAACTGGTTTATTTTAATTCCACTAAATTAAACATTTTGTACAAATGAAACAAATGTAACGAAAACCACAAAACTGGGGAAACAATTGTAGTTTATCAGCTTAGGGTCTATTAAAATATGTGAAGAACTTTGTGAAATATATATCAATATGAGTCATTCTCCAATTGATAAATGGTCAAATGATATGAACAAGCAGTTTTTCTGATGAAGAGATCAAAATAATTTTTTAGTCTCATAGAAAGGCACTCTAAATCACTATTGAGTTAATATCAATTGAAGAAATGCAAAATAAACCAACTTTGAGCTATTATTTTGTAGCTATCAATTTGGCTAAAATGATAGAGGGGGAGAGTAATAAGTGTTGGAGAGCCTGTGGAGAGATTGGAACATTAATTCATTGTGGGTAGAATTGTGAACTGATCCAACCATTTTGGGGAACAAACTGGAATTATTAGAGTTATTGCAGGGACGTCCATGAATTGGGGAATGTCTACACAACTTATCATATATGATTGTGATAGAATATGATTATGCTATAAGAAATAGTGAACTTGATGATTTTAGGCAAAAAGGTGGAAAGACTTGCATTAAATAATGGAGTGAAATGTCAGAACCAAAAGGTCATTGTATACAGTAATAATATTATTTTAAAAGCATCTTTGAGCAAATGATATTTTGACTACTTTAAATACCCAAATTATCTACAAAGGACATATGAGGAAAGTTGTTGTTTTAATCCAGAGAAAGAAATGATAGATATGTTCCATAGGGAAAAACAAGTGGACCAAGTTTTGTTGGAGCAGAACAGTGATGACTGAATAATGGAAAATCATTCTTGAAAGCTAGGCTGGAGCCCTATTGTGAAGTCCTCTGAATGTCAGAGGAATTTGTATTTTTTTCTGAGAAGCAATAGGGTACTCTGGTAGAAATATCCAAGACAAAGAGGTTTGCATAGTTGAATGAGTTTATATGGGACATTTAGAACAATGTCTCAGTTTTTGTTTATGTCTAAATTCCTCATTTAATTGTTTGCGACTTTGGTCTATTACTTCCCAGTCCAGAATTTCTGGTGTTGTATTCAGTGAATAATTTATTCTTCTAGAAATCTGCCTCTAGAGCATGAGAAGGGACTGCTTCCTTATTTCTGTTTTCTCCTACATTTTATTCCCAGAGGTAGTTCCAAAAGTAGCAGCCCCAAGAGGATGGAAGTATCTTCAGGTTTTCTAGTCATTGAGCATAGGATATATCCTTTGACTTCTATCCCAAGAGGAGATAGAAATTCCCCTCATAGAAGTGATATGTTAGTGCCCTATCTTTCCCCTCCCGCTTCCTTAATTTTATATTCTTCTCCCACTCTTTTCTTCTGTCATCAGTTTATTTAGCTTCTCCTTGCTGCCTTTAGTCAACTCCTAGGAACCAAGTTCCTGTTAGGAAACAGGTATGAGAAAGGATATTGGGTTCAGATTCTGGTCCAGGAGATTTGAAGAAGGGGAAAGGGGCTGAATGTTGGGAAAAGGGGAAGATATTCTTAAAGAAAAGAATGGAGGTTATCTAATCTAACTAAACCTTAGTATTGGTACAAAGAAATTTTTAAAAAAAATCATTTCATTGAATTCTTGCCTTTTTAAAAATTCCTATCTTTATTCATAAACTCCTTTATTCTTAGAACCTGACAGACTCTTATGTTAGTGATGGAGTTCATGACACATCCCTTCTCTCTACTTGATGTTTCTTTGCATCTTTATATTACTTATGCCCCTCTCCTGTCTCTGAGGAAGAATTAGTGCTTTTCCTTTCCCATGCTAATCTTTCCACTGATGCCTATGATTCAATTTCCTCATGTTCCTTCTTGGATCAAAATCTTTCCATTATCTTTTTATTCTCAGGTATTTGTAATCTCCTTTTCTCTGTTAACCCTTTTTGTTATGCTCACAAGTCAGCAGGAACCCCCCCACCCCATATTGTACCAAAAAAATCCCAAAGAGTCCTCCCCACCCCCAAACAATTGTTCATCCATCCTGTTGCCTCCTCAATTTCCTATCTGATCTTTCTCTTTCCCTTCACCATCATAATCTGGTAAGAGCAGTCGATATTTTCTGCTTCCATAGTTTCATGGAAAGACCATAGGATTTGGAATGAGGTAATTAAGATTGGTCACTTTTCTGACACCAAAAACCATTCTGATTTTGAGGAAGCCAATTCCCTTCTCTGAATCACAGCTTCCTCTTTTGTAAAGTGACAGGGCTGGATTACATGATAACTTGGGTCTCTTTTTGGCTCTCTTTATGCCTTGCAGATCTTAAATACTTCCTCTCTGCCTATCAGGGTTCAACCATCTTCCTCATCAATAAGTATTTATTTATTTTATTAGTCATTGTGCTAAATGCTGGGGATATGATGAAAGGCAAATTTCTTCTCTCTCCACTGTCTCTACTCTCATAGAAACTTGATATATGGTTTTTGCTCTTACAACTCTATTGAAACTACTTTTTGAAAGGAATCATTGACTTCCTAATAATAGATACTTATCAATAAAACCAAAGGAAATAATTGATTTTTATTAGTCCTCATTCTCCTAGGCATTTTTGAAACACTAAGTATGATTGATCAACAATGTCATCCCATACTTTTGGATACTCTATCCTCCTTTAACTTATGTGCCACTTTTTTTTCTGCTAGTTCTCTTTTTTTAATCTCCAAATTATTACTTAAAATTTTAAAAAATAAACACAAATTTTTCTCTTCTTTAATCATTCCTTCTCTGTCCTCCCTAGCTCCTCATAATTAAATAATCAAAATTTGTTAAGTACTAAGTATGTACAAGACTGCTTCTGCTTACTAAATGTAAGTATTCCACTGATTTCTATCCTTGAATCTCTTTTTTTCATTCCATTGTCTTTCTCCCTTGTCAATCATTTTCATGGATTCAGGTTCCATGGCTAGGTGATGCAATGCATAATGTAGGGAACCTAAAATCAGAAATACTTGACTTTGAATTTTGATTAAGACACTTAATGTCTGTGTAATTCTGGGCAAGGTCTACCTGCTTGCTCTGTTTTCTCATCTGTAGAATAGCAATGATAATAATATCTTGAGGAGAAAATAGAATACTACTTATAAAGTGCTTTGTTCCCCTTAAATTGCTATATTAATGTTATCATTATCATTATCATTATTTATCCTCACATGCTACAGGTCCACATATTTAACTTTCTAAAATATATCCACCTAGGTGTCCTGAGAACACTTCAAACTCATCAGGTTTCAAAATGAATTAATCATTTTCCTTTAAAAAAATCTTTTTATTTGCTCATTTCTCATCTTTTTTTTTAATAGTGCCAACTTCCCTCCTTTGCTTCTATTTTGCTTTTTTATGTTTTATTTATGTTTTATTTTATTTTTTTATTCTCATTTTGTACAAATTTTTTTTACATTAATAAAATATTCTTGTTTAAGAGTAAACAAAATACCCCTCCCCCCCATGAATATAGACTTGCTTGGGCGATAAAGTAAAGGGGAGAGAAAAAAATTAAAATAAAAAATAATAGTAATAATTGTAGGTATGGCCAGGTGGCGCAATGGACAAAGCACCAGCCCTGGAGCCACGAGCACCTGAGCCCACATCCAGCCCTGCAGACCCAACAGTCACCCAGCCATGTGACATGCAAGCCTCCTGATCTCCACTGCCCTGCAAAAACCAAAAAGAAGAAAAAAAAAGACCCAAAATAAAATAAAATAGTAATCATAGTAGGGGTGTCTGGGTGGCAGACAGAGCACTGGCCCTTGAGCCAGGAGCACCGGGGTCCAAATCCGGCCTCAGACACCCAAAGATCACCCTGCTATGTGGCCCCAGGCAAGCCACCCAGCTCCATTTGCCCTGCACCCTCCCCCTAATAATAATAATAATAATAATAATAATAATGAAAAAAATGTGCTTCAGCCTTTGTTCCAACACCAACAACTCTGTCATGGGTGGATCGCATTCTTTATGGTAAGTCCATCGCAAAAGTTGGTTCCATATTTTTTCAACATTGCCATTGCTGATCGCAACTCCCTCCTTTCTTATTTCTCCACTATCATGTACCGCATTTTCTCTTTCCTTTCACTCTGACTCTGCTGTAGGGTAGCTGAGTGGCGCAGCAGACAGATCTCTGGTTCTGGGGCCAAGAAGCCCTGAGCCCCCATACCACCCCTCAGGCCCAGAATCCACCTGGCCCTATGGTCCTGTACAGGCCATCCAATCCCAGCCTCTTGCAAGAAGTAAAAAAGAAAATGTATTATATCTGAACACTCTCCCCCCATGGTTCATCCTCTCCTCCTTTATTCACATCCCCACCCCTTCCCCCTGCTCCACCCTCCTTCTTACTCCATATTTCTATACTCCATTGAGTTTATATGCTGTTTCCTCTCCTAGTTACCTCTGATGAGATCAAAGGTTCCCTCATTCCCCCCTGCCTCCCCCCTTCCATATCATTTCACTAGCTCATTGTAATAAAGAAAAAAATTTATTATATGAAATATCTTGGCCTATTCCCCCTCTCCTTTTTCTTTCTCCCATTACATTTCCCTTTTTTTTCCTATTGACTCCATTTTTACACCATATTTTATCTTCGAATTCAGCTTTCTCCTGTGCTTCAACTATAAAAGCTCCCTCTACTTGCTCTATTAACTGAGAAGGTTCATATGAGTATTATCAGTGTCATTTTTCTATGCAGGAATACATGCAGTTCATCATCATCATTAAGTCCCTCATATTCTCCCCCTCTTCTCCAATCTCCATGCTTCACCCGAATCCTGTATCTGAAGATTAAACCTTCTGTTCAGCTCTGGCCATTCCAAAAGGAACATTTGAAATTCCCCTGGTTCATTGAAAGTCCATATTTTTCCCTGAAAGAGGACATTCAGCCTTGCTGGGTAGTTCATTCTTGGATGCATTCTAAGCTCTTTTGCCTTCTGGTATATTGTATTCCAAGCCCTACGAGCTTCCAATGTAGTTGCTGCTAAGTCCTGTGTGATCCTGACTGCAGCTCCACCATATTTGAACTGTGTCCTTCTGGATGGTTGTAATATTTTCTCTTTGACTTGGGAGTTCTGGAACTTGGCTATAATATTCCTAGGGGTTTTTTTTTGGGATCTCTTTCTCGGGGGGATCGGTGGATTCTCTCCATTTCTATTTTGCCCTCTGCTTCTAGAATATCAGGGCAATTTTCCTGTAGTAATTCTTTGAAAATGATGTCAAGGCTCTATCCCTGATCGTGAATTTCAGGTATTCCAATAATTTTTAAATTATCTTTCCTAAGTTTGTTTTCCATATCAATTGTTTTTTCAATGAGATATTTCACATTTTCTTCTAATTTTTCATTTTTTTTAGTTTTGAAGTATTGATTCCTGATTTCTGGTAAATTCATCAATCTCCCCAAATTCTATTCTTTGTCTGAAGGATTTGTTCTCAGAGAGTTTTCTTATCTCTTTTTCCTTCTGGCCAATTTTGCTTTTTAAAGCATTCTTCTCCTCAATAACTTTTTTGAACTGTTTTATCCATTTGACCTAAGCTGGTTTTTAGCATGCTATTTTCTTCAGCATTTTTTTTTTGGATTTCCTTGACTAAGCTGCTGACTTCATTTTCATGTTTTTCCTGCATCTCTCTCTTTTCTTTTCCCAGTTTTTCTTCCAACTCCCTCATTTGATTTTCAAAGTCTTTTTTGAGCTCTGTCATAGCCTGAGCCCAATTTCTGTTTTTCTTGGAGTCTTTAGATTCAGGAGCTTGTGCTTCCTCATCTTCAGACTGAGTATTTTGATCCTTCTTGGGCTCATATGTAAAATATTTCTCAATGGTGTTCCTCTTGTTTCTCTGCTTGCTCATTTTCCCAGCCTGGGCCTGGTTTTGGGGTGCTTCCTGAGCTTTTGGGACACTCCCACAAGGGTCTCAGTGTGTGAGGCTCTGTCCTCCCTCCTGGTCTGTGAATGACCATAAGCGCCCCCCTCTGCCATGGGGCTGAGGTCAGAACCCCAGAGTCCTGTTCCAGGGGCAGAGGACAGAGCTCTGCAGTCTCTCTTCACTCCCCTCACTCAGCTCAATGGGCTCATGCCCGGGGGGCTCCTGCTTACCAGCTCTGCCTGCTTCTGTTTCTGGATCTGGGCTGCTGAAAGACCAAGCTGCTTGCTGTGTGCCATGAGGGCTGGCTTCCACATGCTCGCTCTGGCAGAGGTCCCCCACTGTTCCCCCACTTTGTGCCCGGTGCTCCTCAGGGTGCAGCTCAGGAGACTCCCCCACTGCTGTGAGCTGAGGCTCCCAGCGCCTTGGGGCTGCCTCCGGGAGGCTGAAGTTCTTTCGCTTTGGTGGGTGCCCCTCCGACCCAGGGGAGCAGAGCCTTTCTGCTCTTTTCCAGGTTACCTTGAGTAGGAGAACTGCCTCCCTGGGTCCCTTTGTGGTTTCTGTCTCTCGAAAGTTTAGTTAGAGTCCTTAGTTTCTTTTTTCTTTTTTTTTTTTAGGTTTTTGCAAGGCAAACGGGGCTATGTGGCTTGCCCAAGGCCACACAACTAGGTAATTATTAAGTGTCTGAGACCGGATTTGAACCTAGGTACTCCTGACTCCAGGACCAGTGCTTTATCCGCTGCGCCACCTAGCTGCCCTGAGTCCTTAGTTTCAAGTTTTATCAGAGAGCACCTAAGACTCAATCCCTTCTTGTCGCCATCTTGGCTCTGCCCCTCTATTTTGCTTTTTTAAAAAAAGTTTCCCTTAGTATCTTACTTAAATTGAGCATTTGGTTCAATTATTTAAAAAACATAATTCTGAGAAGTGACTTGCAACCTTCACCAAACTAACAAAGGGTTCAATTACACACACACACACACACACACACACACACACACACACACACACTCACTTAATAAAAATACTGAGCTGAAAAATTGTGATTTTCATTTTGGATAAGGTGATTTTGAATTTCCTATGGGACATCTACCTGGGAGTCTCTATCAGGTGAATGGAGAAGAGGACTGTTCAGGAGAGAGAAGAGGGTGAGATACCTAGGATTGGGGATCATTTGCATATAGAAATCAGTTCATGGAACCTGATGAGATCTGATGATAACAATAACAGTTAACATTTACATAGCAATCTAAGTTTTACAAAATGCTTTACAAATATATTATTTTCCAGTCAGATATCAATTTTTGTCAGTTCTGTCTCTTTAATGGGTCACAAACAATGAAAGTACTTATAACATATCTATATAATATTTTAACCCTACAAATTGCTTTGTACATAGTGATCCTTCTTAGGAAGGTGATAGTAAAAAGATTATAATTTACCACTTTATTATTATTTGCCTCCTAGATAAAGTCTAACGACATTAGCCTGATCAATCAAATCCTAAAGAATTCATACCATCTTCTGCTGTTCTCTTAGAGCTTATTGATGACAGTAAGGTCTAAGAATTTTGGCCTATCACAGGCCAAGAAGATAGGTCAAATAATTCCCTTGCTTTCCACTTCTCTTGACTCAAGCCTTTCCCTTTTTGGCTGCTTTCAACCCTTATTCATTCATTCATTCATTCATTCATTCATTCATTTAGTTTTTGCAAGGCAATGGGGTTAAGTGGCTTGCCCAAGGCCACACAGCTAGTTCATTAGTAAGTGTCTGAGGCTAGATTTGAACTCAGGTACTCCTGACTCCAGGGCTAGTGCTCTATCAACTGCACCACCTAGCCACCCCCATGTTCAACCTTTATAAAGATACTGGGGAAGGTTTCATCTACCCTCACAAAAAAGACTAATGTTCAGAGATGACTTGTTTGCTGGTAAATAGTAGGTCCAAGGCTCTCTACTGAGATATATTGACTGTGTCTCTGGGAGAGTCATTTCATCTCTCAGTGCTCTAACCATCTCTCTAAGACTTTTAGTCACAGAGCACTATGAGCTGCATTAATAGAGGGAATTTCTTTATCTATTGAAATGCCAGGGGGTAGTTTCTATCACTTGGAAATGATAGCTCTTGTCCCCATAAGAGGAATTGAGATGTCATTTCCTCTGTTTCCTTACCTTATCTCAGGCTCAACTAAATTTCATGAATGTGCAGGTAAGGGAAATAATCAGTCTGGAGTTATCAGGGCAGGCTTAATTGAAGTAGGATAGGGCCATTCTTTAAAGTACGAGAGAGCTTTGAATAGACAGAGGAGAAGGTATTCTGGTCATTATCACAGAACACAGCCTCCATGAGCCCATGGTCATGTTTCTCTCCATGTTGGCTGGCACTGACATCCTACTTTCCACTACCACTGCACCCAAAGCCTTGGCCATCTTCTGGTGCAATGCACGGGATATCACCTTTGATGCTTGTGTGACCCAAGTCTTCTTTGTCCATGTGGCATTTGTGGGAGAATCAGCCATCTTGATGGTCATGGCATTTGATTGTTATGTGGCTATTTGTGCTCCATTGAGATATTCGACGATACCGACAACACCTGTGGTACAAAAGGTAACTTTAGCTGTTTTTCTCTGGAGCTTCTGCATCATCTTCCCTCTCATTTTCCTGCTAAAGAGGCTTCCCTTCAGTAGGACCAATGTGATCCCCCATTCATACTGTGAGCACATTGGAGTAGCCAAACTGGCTTGTGCTGATATCACTGTCAACATATGGTATGGCTTCTCTATCCCCACTCTGACAATGCTCACTGCTGTGGTGCTCATTGCAGTATCCTATACACTGATCCTCTGTGCCATCTTTCCGATGCCCTTTCCATATGCCCACCATAAGGCACTCAATACTTGTGTTTCTCATCTTTGTGTAATTCTCATATTTTATTTCCCATTCTTCTTCACTGTATTGACCCATCATTTTTGGCGCAACTTTCCACGCCATTTACATATCCTACTGGCCAATTATCTATGTGGTGGTGCCTCCCATGCTCAATCCCATTGTTTATGGGGCTAAAACAAAGCAGATCAGAGAATCTGTGGCTCATTTTTTCATGGAGATCAAGAAGTAGTTTTCCTCATCTTCACTGGGCTAAGGTGTCCTTGATCAAGCATAGTATAAAATTTTCTGATCTCAAGATGTCTCCCTTTTTGACATTTTCTTGTAATTCCTTTCTTCCCTCAACGACATAATTAAGCACTATGTTATGTCCATAGTTTTGCCTTGGCTATTGCAAATAACAAGTGACTCTAAAGAGTTCTTTAATTTTTAAGACTAAATTCTGCAGTTCACATCCTGACTTTGATGCTTTCCAGTTGAGTGACCCTGGTCAAGTTCTTCAAATTATCTGATTTTCTTTTTGTATAAAATTGAGATAAGGATAAATTTTTGGAAGTGTTTTTAAATTCTTGATGAATATTAATTTCTTGTATGGTATAATGAGAAATTTGGATTTCTAGGGCTTATCAGCAGTCTTAAAAACATTTTATTAGCATTTAAAAATAATGAGTGATAATATTTTTAATAATGAGTGATAATATTAAACTGAATCATTTTTTCTGTGATAGTTATGCTAAATATTTCAGAGATTTTTGTAAAAATGATATTAATATTAATAATATTAATCAATATATTGTGACAATGATTAAAACATATCTGACAGTAAACTGACTGATTTCTTTAATCTTCATTATAAATGTTTCCAAAATTCTTTAGACTCAGATTCATTATTATGGTTATCTAATAAAATTAGCTCAATATGTAAGAAATATTTTTAACATTTGCTATAAAGAATTATTGCCTAATATGAATAAGATAAACATTGGAAAATACAAGTGAAAAATATTGGGGAATACTGGAATAGTATTTTTAGATCTCCTAGCAAAGTTAACAGCATTACACATCACTTGTTGAGTTGCCAGTTTAAGAACTTATATTCTTTCCAAAATTTGTTATTTCTTGGAACTTTACTTAGAGGATTTGTATAAAGTATGTTATAAATTCAAACTTAGTAATATTTAATTCCTTTTGTTAGGAGAAAATTGAGACAAAAATACATATTTATACCATGGCAATAATTATTAACTAGAATGATTATATCATGAAATATAGTCCTTAACCTTTGATCTGGATGTTAGCATTTCCTGGTCTTGATTTTGTCTTGATATTGGTGGTTTCCTTCAAACAAGTAATGTCTTTATATTGTTTGCTAACTACCAATTCTCAAAGTAGAATTCTTGTTGGTCTTGTTGCATCACTCTACTGGTCAAGAAACTGCTGAGTTTCCTATTGCTCCCAGCTTCTGGTCTTCATCTTTGCAGTGCACCTGGTGTTTATTACTATTTCTGACTGTGAGGGTGAAGCGACTTAGAAAGAAAGTGAATGAAATGGAAGGCTGTTAATAATGGGAAAAAGAGTCACAACTTGACAGAACATGTCCTTTTATTTTGATCTGTGGGGATTGAATCTGCAAATCATGATGCACATAGTCTTAAGGAATAGGGTTTCTTTGGACAGTTCTCATTCCTAATATATTACACCAAATTATGAAGTGGTATTAGAAATATCATTAAAGAAATATGTGAACAAAAGTGAATAATGAACTGGACATATAGAGTGAGCTGGTTGTTGGCAGAGAACAAATGTGCTTCATTGGGAATAGATAATTACATCATAGATCCATTTGATTATTTGACTAATTGAATATTGAATATTTTTTTCTAGATATGCTATATGAATAAGGAAAGAATAATTAAGTATAAGGGTCATGAATAAAAAAACCCTGGAATAAATAAGATATTAAAAATAAAAAAGAAGAGAATGAAGGAAAAAATCCTGGTTTTAGAAAAAGGCTCAGAAAATGAAATTTCAAAAAATAACAAAGGAAGACGAATGGGAGAAATGGAAACAGAATTTTGCTTGACTATTTATTTGAGAGGGAAAAAGGGAGAAATAATTAAATAACTAGGGGGGTGGCTAGGTGGCGCAGTGGATAAAGCACTGGCCCCTGGAGTCAGGAGTACCTGAGTTCAAATTTGGCTTCAGACACTTAATAATTACCTAGCTGTGTGGCCTTGGGCAAGCCACTTAACCCCATTTGCCTTGCAAAAAAAACTAAAAAAAAAGAATTAAATAACTAGACTATGGCATAAAAAAAGAATTAAAACTTCCAGACTAGGGAAGGTGGTAACAAACAGGAGAATGTGGGGCTTAAGAGTTAGAAGAAGGTAACTGGTAGGAACAGAGACATCTTAAAATAAATTATGCTTAACTAGCTGAAGAAAACACAATACTTTGCTTATATAGGAAAGAGGGAAAAATCATGATTTGGAAAAGCAATATTAGACACAGAGAAAAATATAAGCCCAACTCTCATAACTTTAAATATAAATGGTATAAATAATCCAGTGAAATGAACGAGTGTGATATCAAAAGCATTCAAAACCTTAAAAAGGATGAATATAATTGGATAGAAGTCTAGAGAAATCAGAGCCAGAAGTCAGGGTAAACAAATGAAACTGCTAAACAATATTGTCTTTTGTTTTCAAAGAGGACCAATGACATTACAGGATGATGTTTTGACTCATGGATGAATTAGATTTAAGCAGCACAAAGTCATCAACCTCACTCTCTTTCAGAATCATCTTAGTCTAGTGACAAGACAAAAGTCAGGATGATTGGTAATGACCCTGGATGCAGTGGATGACCTTGACATCTTTGATGTCTACCCAGTCTCAATAATGCATAGTACTTTTTTGGCTGGCTCCATGGCCATTGAAACAAATTATTCTCATCTGTCCATTTTATGATGGGAAGAATTCACATGGTAAAATGGATAGACACATCTCAAATTCCTCTCTGATGAGTTGTTGGTCTGTCAGATTTCCTCAACATGATTTAGCCCATCTGCTGAGGCAATTTAACAGGGAGTGATCACTGCACATGCTACAGCTTCTTGGAGTCACAAGAGAGTGCCAAGTGAACAACACAGGTGGATGGAAAGTTCTAAAAAGGGTTCAACAAGCCCTCACCAGAGGTACTAGTCCTCCCTGAGCATCCTTATACCCCTAAGAATTAAATACACTTCTTTATACCCACATGGGATTTTAAAATAAAAATTGACTATATTTTAGGTCACAGAGATATTTTCCTTGACTTCATGTTCTTAAGTTTAATTTCCATTTCTATATTTTGAAAATTAGCAGGTCCTGATGTTGTAGATCAAAAAATATATCACAATAAAATTTCTATTGTATTTTGTGTGTCTTTTTCTTTTGGTTTTGTCTATTGATATCCTTCAGAAAATCTCTAAGCTTAATACATTAAAAGTTTTGCATTAATATAAATATAGGACTCATATCATATTTGAGTACTTAGAAATTAATGATATCTCTCAATACCCAAATCTCCCACAAAAGCTTGTAGAGTATACATGTTTGAAAGTACTATTCTGGGGAGTTCTTCAGTCATAAATAATCAATATTTCTTATGTGAATCAGTTCTCTGTTTCACAGTTCCTCTATGTGGGCTAAATTGCTTATTTCCGGTAAATCCCATTTCCCACTGTTCTTTTTTAAAATAAGTTTTTAATTGATTTCTTTTTTTTAATGTCACCATAGATTTCCCAAGCATTTCTTACCATATCACAGACAGGTATAACAAATAGTATATTAGATACAGAAAAAGAAGAGAGGAAAAAAATCAGTATAATAAGTCTGAAAATATGTGTATCATCTTCCACTATTGAAAATGGGTAAAGTAAGGAAGGAGCATTTATATATATATATATATATATATATATATATATATATATATATATATATATATGTATATATATATATATTTTTTTTTTCCCAAGACATGCTTGGCCTTTATAATTATGAAACATGATTTTTTTAGGTTGTTCTTTTCATTTGTGCTGTTGTTATTGTTTATATTGTTTGCTTGGTTCTGCTCATTTTACCCTGCATCACTTCTTGTAGGCATTTCTGTGTTTCTCTTTATTACATTCATCATTTTCTTACAATATAATAAAGAACCCCATTAAAATCACACATGACAATTTGCTTGGTCATTCTCTAATTAATAGGTATCTGTTTTGTTTCTAATTCTTTGCTATCACCAAAAGTACTACTATAAATTTTAATGAATATAGGGACTTTTTCTTATCAATGACTTCCTTGGGTTGTAATTCTAGAAATGAAATTTCCAATTTAAAAAGTGGTCACTTTATTTTCATAACTCCAAATTGCTTTCCAAAAATGATTCACAACTTTAATAATAATGCACTAGTATGCCTGTCTTCCCAGACCTCCATTAATATGTCTTTGTAGGGTCTTTGGAGTTATTTTGTAGATTTTTTATTTGACTACATATAAATAGCTCCATATGGAATGTATTTCTATCACTCTACTAGTCTTGAATGTTTCCTGTACACTAATATGTCTTCAAGACAGATTAGGGTCTGGACTCGAGATTTCCTTGAGAATTTGTGGGTGAGGAAAGCCCCTCTAACAATGCAGGTCCATACTTTCTCTGAGACTTACATTTTTTGGAAATTACCTAGAGCATGGAGAGATTAAATGGTTTTCCCAGAATATCAGTGTGTCAGATATAGCATTTAGACTCAGGTTTTCTTGGAGGTCAGTGAAAATTGACTATATCATGCTGCCTCTCAAGAATTCTTAGCATAGCTCTATGTCTTTGTAGACAATTTTGAATCTATAAATTTAGGTATTATGCCTTTGATAGCAATACTATGAATTTTTTTGAGATAATATCATAGCTAGAAGGTAGGCCTTCATAAAAGTTGATTTCTTAGCTGAGATATCCTGATACTAAGTCTCTGTCATTTCTATCTTCTGACATTCCAAAACAAAAGTCAATAGACAATCAAAACAGCAGTGGATATGGGATAAAGTCTTTGACAAAGTTCTTATTAAAATTGTTTGTATGCATTGTAGATGCTACTTACTAACTTCATATAATTAAAGTTTCATATCCCATCTACACCTAGAGAGGGAAAAAAAGGTGGTGGCAAGTGCCAACAATGTCAAACCATCTCAATCACCACTTACTTTCTGACCATTATGAAGATAACCTTGGAGTGCTGGCAATAACAGTGTCTCCCAGACCATTAACTTTACTTCAGTTCGGGTGCCCAAAATATCAGCTAGTGAATCTTTATAAAGATTCAGTCTGACAATTGCTTCTCTATGTGTTATAATTTCCATTATTAGCTGTCATTATAGCAGACAAATTGGGAGAGTTCACATCACCAAATTCCTTATTTCTAATGGTGTTTCAACATCAGAGCTAGATGTGCATTTCATCAATGTAAACTACATTAAAGAAGATATATTGCCTTCTGCTTTGCTGCCAAGGACCAGAGGGCATCCTGTGCATCACAATCCCCTCCTGGACCAATGCCTTGTCATGGCAGATGGGCTTGTGAAGCTAAATGAAACTACGCTCTATGTTGTTCAGGGTTATCCAAGATGGACAGGCATAGTGAATGACAATAGGTGATTCATTAGAGAAGAAAATGTCAAATAGTATCTTTGCCTAGAAAGCCCCATGTACAGTATTGAAATGATAAAAAAAAAAGTCACCAGAAGACAAACCCCTTAGGTTAGAACATATCCAACATTCTACTGGGGAAGAGTAGAGGACAACTATAAAACTGAAAGGAAACTCAGCTGCACATGCATTGGGTGATGAAAGGAAAGGAAAAGGAAATATGAAGCAGACATGGCAGATAGATTTAAGGGATTAAATCAATTTGATGGAATGTTGAAGAACTTGGACAGAAGTTTGCAGTATTTTACAGGAGAATGCAACAAAAATAATTCCAAAGAAGAGTAAGAAAGCAAAATATATGTCTGATGAGGCTTTATAAATAACTGAAGAAAGAAGGAAAGAGAAAGGGAAAAGAGAAAGGGAAAGATATACCCAATTCCAGAGAATAGTGAGAAGAAATGTTGTTCTTAAATGAGCAATGCTAAGAAATAGGAAAAATAGGAGAAAGACAAGAGATTTTCAAGAAAATTAGAGCTATCAGAACATTATTTGCAAAATGGACATGATAAAAGACAAAAATGGTATGGACTTAACAGAAGTTCAAGATATTAAGAAGAGATGGCAGGAATATGTAGAACTTTTCAAGGAAGATTTTTAACAATACCTATAACTATGATGGTGCAGTCATCCTGGAAAATGAAATTAAGTGAGCCTTAGGAAGCATTGCTAACTGTAAGGCTAGTGTAGGTGCTAGAATTCCTATTAAGCTTTTTAAAATTCTAAAAGTTTATGCTGTTAAATTGCTGCACTTAAAATGCCAGCAAAATTGAAAAAAAAACTAAGAGTATCCAATGGATTAGAAAAGATCAATTTATTATGTACCAGTCCCAGAGAAGAGCAATACCAAAGAATATTCAAATTTTGAAAGATTATTCTCATTTTACATTCCAGCAAGATTATGCTTAAGAGCGATCTAAGTTTTGTCAATATGTGAAATGATTACCTGAAGAGTAAGCTGGTTTTCAAACAGGCAGAGGAACTGAAGATAATCCTACCAATAGTTGCTGAATTATGGAGAAAACAGAGAAGTTCCAGGAAAAACATCTACTTCTGCTTCATTGACTACACTAAATTCTTTGTGTGAATCATAGCCAAAATGTGGCAAGTCTTCAAAGACAGGGAGTACCAGATCATCATATCTGTCTCTTTTTTTAAGATTTTTTTCTTTTTATATTGCAAGGCAGTGGGGTTAAGTGATTTGCCCAAGGTAACAGAGCTGGGTAATTATTAAGTGTCCGAGGATGAATTTGAAATCAGGTCCTCCTGGCTCCAGGACCAGTGCTCTATCCACTGTGCCACCTAGTTGCCCCCATATTTGTCTCTTGAGGAACCTATATGTGGGTCAAAAAACAACAGAACAAAATATGAAAAATTGATTGATTAAAGATTGGGAACGGATTACAATAAGGCTGTATATTATCATCTTATTTATTTAACCTATATACAGAGTAGAGCATGCAAAATGCTAGGATAGTTGTCAAAAACTGGAATTAAGGTTACTGACAGAAAGCAACAATTTCAGTTATGTGGCTGAAACCACTCTCATGGCAGAAAGGAAAGAAGAATTAAAAAACCTCTTGATGATGATGAAAGAGAAGACTTTAAAAGTTGGCTTGAAGCTTAACATAAGAACTCCCAAGGTCTTGGCAACTAGTTCCAGTTTTCCTGGCAAATAGAAGATGAAGAAGAAGAAGAAGAAGAAAGAAGAAGAAGAAGAAGAAGAAGAAGAAGAAGAAGAAGGAGAGAGAAGAAGAGAAGAAATGAAAGCAGTGTCAGATTTTATATTCTTGGGTTCAAAGATCACTACAGATATTGGCTGCAGCCATGAAATTTAAAGATGCTCCCTCAAAGGAAAGCGATGGCAAATCTGAACAGCAGAGACATCACCTTGCCAACAAAAATCGGTATAACTTTTCTAGGAGTAATTTCTGGCTGTGAGAGTTGATCTATTAGTAAAGTTAAGTGCCATAGAATTGATGCTTTCTAATTTTGATGCTGGAGAAGATTTTTTGAGAGTTCCTTGGACAGTAAGGAGATCAAAATAGTCAATAATTAAAGAAATTAATTCAGACTGTTCACTGAAAAGTCAAATATAGAGGCTGAAGCTTAATTATAAATTTGGTCACATATTAAGAAGAGAAAATTTATTGTGAAAGACCCTGATATTGGAAAAGTTTGAAAGCCAAAGGAGAAGGGGATGACAGAGCACTAGATGGATAGACAGCATCATGAAAGTGACAAACATGAATTTGGACAGACTTCAGGAGGAGTGAAAGATGGAAGGGCTTGATGTTCTCTAGTCCATAACTAATCAACAAAAATGTAACATGGGATGAACTATGTACCTATATAATGCTTTATCTTCCATTTAAAATCTCTTATATGACTTTCTCCACCTATTAGACTGTCAGCTCCTTCAGAACAGGAACTATCTTGACTTTCTGTTTTTTCTTCTATGCTTAACACAATGATTTGCACATGGGAAGCACTTAACAAATGTTTATTCATTCATTTGTTCTCCTTCCCAGATCTCATGATCTCCTAGGTGATGCTAATCTATTCTTCCTCACTTGGAATTCCTCCGAAACATAGATATAGTGAATTCACACAACAAACTCTTAATAAATGGTTTTTCATTTATTCATTCATTCACTCATCTGTTGATCTTTCTGTTCAAGTCTAAGCATTCCCAGACTATGCAGATTGTGTGATTTAGATGCTCAGGACCTGGAGAGAGACTGAAACTGAGTCCTGCTTGCCAAGACCAATACTTCCTTATAAAGCACACTGAAAGTCTTTACTTTTATAAGAACAGATCATGGCAGGAAAGACATATATGAAGCATTTATTAAGTCATTATGGTAGGTTCTGGGGATGAGAACACAAAATGAAACAGCCCCCACCCCACCTTAAGAGCCTATTTTATGATATAAATACCAAGAGACTTGAATTCAGGGAAAAATATCTAGTGTGTGTGTGTGTGTGTGTGTGTGTGTGTGTGTGTGTGTGTGTGTGTGTGTGTGTGTGTGTGTGTGTGTGTGTGTGTGTGTGTGTGTGTGATGGGAGTGGGGAAAGTATATGAAAGCATCTCATGAATAAAATGTGTACTGAGTCAAATCTTAAAGGGAGCCAGGGATTCAGGAGGGGATGAGGGGAAGAACTGTTCCTGCCTGCCCAAAGGTAAGCAGGGGAGAGGAAGGAGGAGATTGAACAACAAGATAAAATTTCTTTCATGGAAAACATTTTTGTTAGAGCGGAGGAGCGATGGGGAGTAATGTGAAATCATTCTTATTTTTTAAATAATATTTTATTTGTTTCTCCAACTACATACAATGATAGTTTTTACTATTCATGTTTTGCGAGGTTTTGAATTTTGTAATTTTTCTCCCACCCTTCCTTCCCTCCTCCCTCCCCCACAAAGCAACCTTATATAAGCTTTATATTTATAACCATACTAAACATAGATCAAGATTGAATGTGTTGTGAAAGAAGAATCAGATCCAAAAGAAAGAAAGAAAGCATTAGAGATAACAAATTATGAAATCATTTGTGAAAGATAGACTGAAGTCATACTGTGACATTCTCTGAATACCAAGAGTAGTTATATTTCACCTGACTATCAATAAGGAGCTGTAGTAGAGCCAAAGAAAGGGTAAATATCTGGGGTATTCAGAACAAAGTGGATTTCTATCACTTCTACATCTCAGTCTTTGTTTATGTATGAATTCCTCATTTAATAGCATGTGCCTATTGCTTATCACTGCCCAGTCCGAAATCTCTGGTGTGGGTTTTTCTGTTTCCATATGTGATTTAGTCTAGAAATTTACCTTGAGAACTTGGGACATTCCTCATCTCTCTTCTCTCTCTTATACTCAGAAGTGATTCCAAAAGTAGCAGCCCCAAGAGAAAGGAGAGCTTGAGATTTTTCAGTCTTTGAGCATAAGGTATCTCTCAATCCCAAGAGGGCTTAGCTATTCCCTTCGTAGCAACATATTAGTTTTCTCCCTCATTCTTCCATAATCTTTGTATTTTCTGTCTACTCTTCTCCCTCTCTTCCATCAGATTATTTAACTTCTCATTGTTGTCTCTGTCACCTTCAGTTCTACCTGTAAGAAGAAAGTTCCTGTTATAGGGCAGGTATGAAAGGATATAAGGTTTGGGATCTGGGCTAGGGGATGTAAGAATAAGGAGAGGGATCTCATAACTGGGAGGGGTGAAGAGATCCGTTAGGAGACTTAGGGAGAAAAGAAGGGGAATGGGGATGTATTCTCATCTAACAGGGATCTTTGTGCTGGTTCAGAAGGTTTGTTTGTTTTTTTAAAATCATCTCTTCTTGAATTCATACCCTTAAATTCCTATCTCTCGACTCTGACTTTTACTTTAGTGAGAAATGGAGTTCATGCCACATCCCATACTTACACATCAACATTTCTATATATCTTTACACTCTTTGTTCTCTTCTCCAGTCTCTGAAAAAGAATTAGTCCTCCTTTTTGTACTCTTGATCCAATTCTTTTCTACTACTTTTGGAACTATGTCCTCCCATTATCTTTTTAAATCCTCTTTCCTTATGCCTACAAACTAGAATCAGTTTTCAGTGTCCTACAAAACCTCCCAAGTCTTCATGCATTCCATCAGTTCCTCAAATTCCTATCTGTTCTTTCTCTTTCTCTTCATCATCATAATTCTTGCAAGAGAATTCTATATTTCCTGCCTCCTTGTTTTCATGCAAACATCATAGTATTTGGAATGAGGAGCCTTAGACTGAACACAACTCTGATACTGAAAACCTCTATGACTTTGAATATTCTGTTCTCTGGGTCCCAGCTTCCTCACATACAAAGTGACTAGATTACGTGATGACTTAGGACTCTTTTAACCCTCAACATTTTGCACTTCTTTGTTAATCATTATGACTCAATTACATTCATCATCATCAATAAGTATTTGGGAATATGAAGAAAGGCAATCTTCCCTTCCTCTTGCTGTATTTACTCTGGAAGAGCATAATACTTGCAATATGGTTGTTGCTGCCAGTAATCTGTGGAAGCTACTCTTTCAAAGAAATTAATGACTTCCTAATAATAGATGTCTATCAATGAGTTCTGATGAAATCATGGCTTCTTATTAAACCTCACTCTCTTTGACTTTTTTGAATCATTTAACACTATTAGATCAATAGCATCACCTCATGTTTCTGGATACTTGGTCCTCCTTTGGTTTCTGTGACACTAGTGCCTCTGAATTTTCTTTTTACCTTTTAGATCTTACATATATATATATATATATATATATATGTATTATCAATTACCAAGAATTTGCTTCTTCTATGACCATTCCTCTTCTGTCCTTATTGAATCCTAATAATTAAACAATTAATAGAACACTTGTTAGATACCAAGTATATGCAAAACTGTTTTTTTTCTCACTCCCTTAAATGTATTCATTCAAGTAGATTTTATCCTTGGCTCTTCCCCCCCCCACCTTTTATTCACTCTTTACCTTGGCAAACTCACTTCTGTGGTTTTAAGAATATCCACTCAGCATATGATTCTCAATTTAAAATATTTATATTGATGGCACAGTAGATTGAGTGTAGGAGTTGAAGTCATGAAAACCCAAGTTGGAACTCAATTGAATACTTCATGTGTGACTGTGGGGAAGTCATTTGAATTCTGTGATAAAATGGGGATAATAGTAGCACCATCACCTTCATGAAAATCAAATGAGATATTTATTTATTTATTTGTATAGTGTTTTGCAAATTATAAGGACCCTAATTTAGGTGCATCTGCTAAGGGGCAATCTGGTGGGCCAAATCAAACTTTATTTTTGCTGATTTGTTTTGTTTCTTAATACAGCTTTTTTGCTATGGACATGATGAGTCAATCAATCACTATTTATTTAGAACCTATTTATCCTTTCTTCAATTTCTTCTATTGATTTTATCTGCCCTAATGTGACCTTTATGACGCTTTCTGGTTTTCCTACTTTCTTGGCCCAGAAAAACATCACAGAAAACTGAAGACTGGCCCTTTCTCTATAACAGAGGCTACAATAACTGTTTTCTGTTTGGTCACATACTATATGGCCAAACTGTGTTAAATACTGTTGAGAGGGGGGCAACTGGATACAGAGAAATGCATGATATAATCTCTGCCTCCATGTACCTCTCTATCTAGTTTGGGGAGGCAGTACATCTGTGTGAAACATAGGAAAATACAAACCAGTACTCAATGAAACTATATGTTTAATATAGGTAATCTTCATGAATGTGAAGATAAAGAGGTGCTATGCATAGTAAAAAAAAGGGGAATTCAATAGGCTTCATAGATGCTGTTTATATAGAGTATGACAGATCTTTAGATATGTAAAGAGGAAAGGATAGGGAATTGTAAGTGCGGGAAGAATGTGATGTGATCTAGAAATGGGGGGTGGAGGAGCAGAAGATAGATAGGTTGTATGGAATCGAATTGGAAGTCACACAGAGGATTTTAAAATTCAGGAGCCATTGTAGGTTTATTGAGCAAGGAATTGACATACGAACAATTTATGTGAATCAAATTAGATTTTTCTTGGAATGTTTCTATAATTGCATCCAAGTGACAATTCTGTGGGGACACATATGTTATCTTTTTACTCCTCTGTCACAAACAAGTTCCTTTGTTTCTCTCACATCCATCATCATATCGTAGTGACCTGAAAATAATAATTATATAGTAAATATTTATTAAATTTTCATTCTTGAATTAAAGTAAAGAAGCTAAATCATGCCATAATAACCTATTTCATTTCATCTCATTCCAACCATGTACTCTCCTTTTCTTAATGTAGAAAGTTTCTTCAAGAAGTTGGCCAAGCTCAAGCTCTTCAGTTGGTTCCACATTCTGCTTTATTTTTCAGAGTGAAATCTAAATCCAGCATGGTGAACACCAATCACACTGTCTTCCACCCTGCAGTGTTTGTCCTGCTTGGCATCCCAGGCTTAGAGAAATACCACATCTGGCTTTCCATTCCCCTTTGCTTTATATATGCAACTGCAGTGCTGGGGAACAGTGTTCTGATTTTGGTCATTATCACTGAACATAACCTCCATGAACCCATGTACATGTTTCTCTCCATGTTGGCTGGTACTGATATCCTGCTTTCCACTACCACTGTGCCCAAAGCCTTGGCCATCTTCTGGTTCCATGCAAGGGACATTACCTTTGATGCTTGTGTGACCCAAGTCTTCTTTGTCCATGTGATGTTTGTGGGAGAATCTGCCATCTTGCTGGCCATGGCATTTGACCGCTATGTGGCCATTTGTGACCCACTAAGATATTCAATGATTCTGACATTACCTGTGGTAGGGAGGATGGCTTTTGCTGTTGTTGTCCGGAGTTTCTGCATCATCTTTCCTGTCATCTTCCTGCTAAAGAGGCTTCCCTTCTGTAGGACCAATGTGATTCCCCATTCATACTGTGAACACATTGGAGTGGCCAGACTGGCTTGTGCTGACATTACTGTCAATATATGGTATGGCTTCTCTGTCCCTATTGTTATGGTGATCACTGATGTGATACTCATTGCAGTATCCTATACCCTCATCCTCCGAGCCATCTTTAGCATGCCCTCTCAGGATGCTAGGCACAAGGCACTCAGTACCTGTGGCTCCCATCTTTGTGTCATTCTCATGTTTTATGTCCCATCCTTCTTTACTTTATTGACTCATCGATTTGGACGCAACATTCCACGCCATGTACACATTCTACTGGCAAACCTCTATGTGGTGGTGCCTCCCATGCTCAACCCCATTGTATATGGTGTAAAAACAAAGCAAATCAGAGAGGCTGTGGCTCACTTTCTCATGGAGATCAAGAAGTGTTTTTTTTCATCCTCACTGGGATGAACTCTACTAGATCACATTCTTTAATTAGCTTTGAATCAAACTTTAAATGAAATTTCCTGACCTGGAAGATACCTGCCATTTTGGATGGTTTCTGTATAAATCTTTTCCTCTTTCAAAGAAATCATTAAAAATTGCTATGTATGTGGGTTTGCTTTAGAAATTATAAAAATCAAATGAATCATGTGGATTTCCTATTTTTAAAGAGAAAGAATTGAGTTCAAATGCTTACACTCTTTTTTATCATATAAATTTTATTTGTTTTTCCAATTACATATAGTAGTAGTTTCTACCCATCTTTCTTTTTGCAAGGTTTGAGTTTTGCAATTTTCCCTCCCTCCCTTCCTTTCCCCTTTCCCCAACAGAAAATTTTACATTTGAAACCACTATTAGGCATTATCAAAATTGAATGTGTTATGAGAAAAGAGTCAGATCCAGAAGGAAGAAAGAAAACATTAGAGATAACAAAATTACATAATACATAAGATAATTTTTAAAAATTGAAGCTAAGCTTTGATCTTCATTTAAACTTCACAGTTACTTCTCTGGAGATGTATAATATTCTTTTTTTTGTTAGGCAAATGGGGTTAAGTGGCTTGCCCAAGGCCACACAGCTATGTAATTATTAAGTGTCTGAGACCGGATTTGAACCCAGGTACTCCTGACTCCAAGGCCGATGCTTTATCCACTACGCCACCTAGCCACCCTAGATGGATAATATTCTTCACACCAAATCCCTTAAGATTGTCCCTGATTATTGTACTGATGGAATGAACAAGTCCATCATGGTTGATCATCACCCCATGTTGTTGTTAGGGTATATAATGTTCTTCTGAGTCTGCTTATCTCACTCAGGATCAATTCATGCAAGTCTTTCCAGGCTTTTCAGTTATCCCATACTTCATTATTTCTTATAGAACAATAGTGTCCCATCACATATGTATACCACAATTTATTCAGCCATTCCCCAAGTGATGGGCATCCCCTCAATTTTCAACTTTTTGCCATTACAAAAAGAACTGCTATGAATATTTTGTACATGTGGGATTTTTATTCTTTTTTTTCATGATCTCTTCAGAATACAGACTCAATAGTAGTGTTGTCCTTTGAGCATAATTCCAGAAAGATTGGATTAGTTCACAACTCCACTAGCAATGCATTAGTGTCTTTGATTTCCCACATTCTCTTCAATATTGATCATTATTCTTTTTGGTCATATTGGTCAATTTGAGAGGTGTGAGGTAGTACTTCAGAGATGCTTTAATTTGCATTTCTGTAATCAGTAAAAAAATTTAGAGCAATTTTTCATATGACTAAATAACTTTGATTTCTTTGTCTGAGAATTGCCTTTGCATATCTGTTGTCCCTTTATAAATTGGAGAATGACTGTTTTTTTAATAAAATAAATTTGACTCAGTTCTCTCTATATTTTAGAAATGAGTTCTTTGTTAGAAGCACTAGTTGTAAAAATTGTTTCTCCGAATTTATTAATTTTGATCTTGGTTAAAGTGGTTTTGTTTGTGTAAAACCTTTTTAATTTAATGTAATCAAAATCATCCAGTTTGTTTTTTTATAATATTCTCTATCCTACTGTTTATAAACCTACTTTCACTCTATTTATCAATGGGCAAGTCAATTAATTTCTCTGTACTTCTGTTTTATTATCATAATGTGGGGATGATAACAATCTTTTGTTTTAACATCAATAGAATGAAGTATGTAAGGCAGGGACTATTTCATTTTTAGTTTTGTATCTTTACTTCCTAGCTTAGTGCCTAACTTATACTTGATACTTGATAAATGCTTTTTGATTGATAATAGCACCTAGCAACCACTAACGGAGAGGTCTTGTGGGGATGAAATGAGATCATGCATGTCAAGTCTCTTCTAATTTTTAAAGTATTAGATAAATGTTGGCTAATATTTTTGTCAATATTGTTGTGTTCTCCTTTTCATTTAGACTAGATAGAACTAGAGTATTGATCCCTTATATTTAATGTTCTCTGCATTTTTCACAGATAAAGTCTTGTTTTGTTGCAATTGATAAAACCATTGGGATGTCAGTTCATCTTCAGTAGGATCAATGAAACAACTCTGGCAGCCATCTGGAAAACTGAAATGAGTTCTTGTTCTTGTTCCCATTCTTGTTCCCATCTAGGACTATATTTTCAATGCTTTTCATTAATGGAGTTTGAAAATTAAGATTATCTAGTATGGCTTAATCGATTAAAATTTTGTTCTTAAATGTTTATGGACCAGTGCAATGTCTAGGCAATGAGAAGCAAAAGCTTTATCTGTTTTTAGTAAGCTTTAATGGTCAATAAAACAAACTGAGAATTCATAGGAAAGATATATAGACCCTGCAAATATATTTTACAATTAACAATGTTCCTAAAGAAAAGCAAATAGCATAAAAAAGATATCAATAAAAATGTCTTTAAAAGTCAATTCAGAAAAAAGAAAAAAAACAAAAAAAAATAAATCCAGGTCTAAGGACTTTTCATCTGACAAATTTTCATTGGCTATCACCATATCACTATTTAGATGTTTGAAAATTTTTCCAGGCTCCTTGGTTACAAGACAAGGATCAAATTTGTGGATTACCAAAAGGTAAATGGAGAGGTGTATCATAGATATGAGTAATCTATAACATGTTATCAATAAAGGATAGCACAGAAGAATATCATTAAAGATATGTCTACATCTTTTCCACTTGAGACTGATTTGATGACTGGAAACCACTGGACCCAAAGAAAGGCCATGAATGCTAAGTACCCTTTTATTTCTAGGATATCACATAGGGAAGCTAGGTGGTACAGTGAATAGAGCACCAACTCTGGAGTCAGGAAGATCTGAGTTAAAATCTGGCCTTATACACTTGATGTTTACTGGCTGTGTGACCTTGGGTAAGTTACTTAACCTTGATTGCTTCACATCTAGGACTTCCTCTAATCCTTCTGATTCATATCCTGATCCTGATGACTGGAGGAAAAAGTGAGACTGGTTACTTTGCACAATACTCCCTCACTCAAATCCAATCATGTGATGGCAGCACTTCCCTGCTGTCATGGTCTTTGAGAAAGAACAAACAACAATCACATGTGACTTCTGTGTTTAGCGAAATCTGTTGGTGTGGGATAGGACTTGGCATCCTCCAGACTGATCACAATAGCAATCTTACCTATAGATTATTTGAAGACTCAGAATCACTGATGGAGGAAGCATGGGCACATATGTACCTGTAGAGAATAGATAAATTGGTTCTTTAGTGAATAATCCATAGAGATTAATTCAGTCAGATATCTTCAATAGTCCAGTTAGACCAGAGATACCAGACCAATTAGGGACAGCATTTGTGAGAGGCTCCTTTCTGACTGTGTGCCCCTTTGAAATTCTCTCAGAAGAAGAACAAATACTTCTCTATTTCATGTCATATTTCCTGATGTCTATGACTCTCTGAATCAACTGAACAACATCTTGTTGGAATCGGGGTAGGTTTTTGTAAAAGTTATTGGGTGGAGAATGCATGTTGTTCCTGTCTGTGCTTTTTGTGTTTTCCCGGAATTATCTTTTCTGAATGAGATTCCTAAAAGTGAGGAGGGAAGTTCTAACATATTCCAAGATCTCTTAAGGGTGAGATTCCTTGGTCATAATCTTTTCCATTAATTTTAGTGAGGAACCTATCAAGGAAGACCATGAGAATTGTCCTGTTAAGCTTATACTGGTGACCCATCTATCCTGAATTCTGTCTTTTACAATGACTCCTAGATCTATCTTGGGAGGCCATGAATTTTCTCATAACATTGCCTCAAAACTATTCTGAATTTTCCCCAGTCATTCCTGATATAGAATTATGCAAGTAATTGTTAACAACTGGCTCTCCAATGAAAATGTACCCATGGAACAGTTTTTTGTAATTTATAGTCATAGAAGGGACCCTTCAAAGTTAAAAGACCTGTCCAGGTTTGCATAACAGAATATGTAAGAGGTAAGACTTTGAACTGGATTGTTTTGTTTTGAAGGCACTTCTTTTTCTGCTATACCAAAGCTTCTATGAGTATAAACATAATTTTTCCAACTTTAAGAGTTGGTTGGTGGGGTAGGCTTAATTCAGCTTCACAAATATAGGATAAAGAGGGCATGATTAGATTATTATTCTCTTGGAAAAAGTCTAGAGGTTTTGGAGTATGGCAAATTTGATAAATCAGCAGTGCAATATTGGAAGCCAAAGAAGGTAGTTTAAGGGAGGCATCCTTGTTTGGATCAAGAAATATGACAGCTCTATTGTAGCATTATATATTGTTATATGACCATATGATATACTATTATATATCATGTAATTATTTATTATATAATAATATATTTTGCTATAATTGTATTATATTAAATTATTATTAATAATGATTTGCATTCATGTAGGGTTTTTTTACCCAGCAGAATGTAAACTCCTTGACAGCAAGGACTACTTTATTTTTGTCTTTGTATTCCCAGAACCCATATGTTGTAGTGGGGGTTATTTTTTCAGGAAATGCTTAGACTAGCTGATCTCTGAGTTCCCTTTTAGCTTGTCAATTATATATTCCCATGCATTATGGGAGTGTCTTTATTCCCAGTGGAGTCCACTTGTCTGGGATTCCTGCCTCTGGGGTCTAAGCAGATAGCTCTCACAGTGTAGTAGGTACTAGGTATAGAACTGAGATGGGAACTATATAACACTATAGCTGGGAACAATGTGGTCACTATGACTTGCCACAGGGAGGGAAATTAGAAGATTAGTTTTGACTCCTCACACTAGTTTGCCTTGTCCAATTTCCTTGTCCTGGCTTTCCTACTTCCCTTTTCACAACAATCCAAAAAAAGAATGACAAATTGAGGGTAAAACAGGATTATATTTGAGGAGGGACAAAGATCTAGGAGAGATATTTGAGCACATATTCTAAAATTCATAGAGACAGTATGGTATAGAGAAAATTTGAATTCTGAATTTGAATTCAGAAGACATAGGTTCAAATTCCACTTTGTTACCTGAGAGATTTTGAGCAAGTCATTTCCTCTTTCTGATCTTTAGTCTCTTGGCTTCAAAATGAGGGAGTTGGACTAGATGATCTATAAGACCCATTCTAATTATAGAGCTATGATCTTATGACCTAATAATCTGTTTCCAAACTATACTCACAACTTTCTTATATTTCTTTTCACACACTCTATATTCCAGTTAAATTGGAGTTTCCCATCCTTGTCCACTTGTGTTTATATAAACTGTGTTACAATGTGCCTATAGTGCATTTTTTCCCTGTGATGTAACCTCTTTGAGGCTTTATCATCCTTCAAAGCTTAACCCAAGTGCTACTTGCTATGTGAGGCTTTCCTTGGTCCCTTTTACTTGTTAGTGTTTTTTCTCTCTCCAAATAGTCCTGGAATGAACAAGACTTAAGTTCAAACCCAACTTCAAGAATTTACTAACTGTGTGACCTTAGGCAAGGCACTTAACTTTTGTTTCAGTTTTCACATCTGTAAAATGAGAATGATAATCTCATATCTTCCAGGGTTCTTTTGAGAGTCAAATGAGATCATACTTGAAAAGTGTCTGGCACATAGTAATATTAAATGTTATATAAATATTAGTCATTCTTAATTGTGTCCATATGGATTTTACTTATCAGAATGTAAGCTCCTTGATAATATGGAATGCTTTGTTTTAATATTTATTGTACCTAATACTGTGCTTGATAAATAGCATTCAATGAATGTTTGTTGAATTAGATCGAAATTTATGGGGGGGGTAGAAATAAGAAAACAAACCATAATGTATATAAAAAGTAATGATAGTATATATGGTCTAAATATATAGTCTAAAATACCCCTAATACCCCTAATAATGGTCATAAAATGATCAGTACACACTAACTGGTTTAAGTTGTTCATTTTTTCCCATCTAAATCTTAGGGGAGTTGCAATTTGCAATGATAGAGGAATACTTTTACAGGTGATATCATAACTACACGTTTGAAAATCATCTTAGAGGTGGGATTATGATTAGTTTGGTTATATTTTATATTCCACAGAAATATTGAATTATGTTCCTTGATAGGGCTATTTCCAGTCTTAGAACAATGCATTGACTATGGTAGGTAATTGATAGATTCTTCTTTAATTGATGTGGATTTAATTGAATTGAATTGGAATTCACTGAACTTAGTTGGCATCTTGCCTGTTTCAGATATTTGATTAGGTTGAATGACCCCTGGGTGAAAATGTTGTAGAGGGCAATCCTCTCAGATACAAGATAGATTAGATGCTTTCTAACTCTGTGATTCTGTGGATCGACAAGAACTTGGAATAAAAATGATTATCTTTAAAAATCATCTTTTGAATAAGAAAATTTATCTTTTACATTTGGCAATGTATCACTTATTCTTCTCAGAGGAAGACAACAAAAAATTCAATGATTTTAACTGGCATATCAAATATATTTTTAGTGTTATCTTTTATATATATCATTATATCCTTCTCATCTTTCCCTTTCAGGAGGTGGGGGATGGTTCTCAATAAAGAATGGAAAAGAAAAAAAAAACAATGAAACTAAATAGGATAGCAAAATAATCTTATATTATATGTAATGTTCCATATTCACATTACTTGTGGTTTTTAAAATAATAGCTTTTTACTAAGCACAAGTTTGGGCAAAAGTCATTCCAGATAAACAAAAAAGAAAAATAATAAGATGTACAAAACTTAGCTTCTAAGTGAGCAGGCAAAGATGTTTTTATCCTCCAGTTATAATCCTTAAAGGGATTTGCTGTTGATTCAACAATTTCTCCTTTCTTTATGCATGGTGAATTTTTTTCTCCTCCCATTTTCTTGGACTTATAACAAGGCCCTAGAGTCAAAAGATGGATTTTAGGACTGATCAGGTCTGATTCCAATTGCATGACTCAGGGCAAGTTGCTGAATCTCTTTAAGCCTTAGTTTACTCACTTTACAAACTAACTACATCAAAGATATTACAATTAAATGGGGGAAGACAACACATATACATACAAGGAAATTGAAAGGCAGGGAGAAGGAATGAATGGGAAAGATACTGGACATGGAAAAGTGGTGGAAAAGTGAGAAAAGGTAGGTTGAGAATACATTACAGGCAAGTTTGCTATATTTCAAGCATTATAAAAAATTTGATATTCTTTTTTTACTGGACTGTATTCTAATTTTGTATAACCCTGGTCTCATTTTCTAACCATTCTTCTTTTTTTTTTTTGTAACAAGGCAATGGGGTTAAGTTACTTGCCCAAAGTCACATAGCTAAGTAAGTATTAAGTGTCTGAGGCTGTATTTGAACTCAGGTCCTACTGTCTCTAGGGCTGGTGCTCTATCCACTAAGCCACCTAGCTGCCCCTGCCTTATTCTTTTTCAGTCTCCTCAGAAAGGATCTTAAGATGACTATTACTGAAAATAATTTCACTATCTTCCATCCTACTGCATTTATCCTATTTGGCATCCCAGGACTTGAAAGCTACCACAACTATCTTTCCATTCTTTTCTCATTCTTGTTGTACTCAGTACCTTCTTCATGAACCCATGTACATCTTTCTTTCCTTCTACATTTTTCTTTCCATGTTGACTGACACTGACACATACTTTCTGCCACTTCTGTGCCCTAGGCCCTCACCAACTTCTGGTTCTATGCTGAGGAGATTACTTTTGATGTCTACATCACCCAGATGTTCTTTTTTCTAGGTTTTTGCAAGGCAATGGGGTTAAGTGACTTGCCAAGGTCACACAGCTAGGTATTTATTAAGTGTCTGATGTCGGATTTGAACTCAGGTTCTCCTGACTCCAGGGCCGGTGCTCTATCCACTACACCACCTAGCTGCCCCCTACCCAGATGTTCTTGATCCATGTTGCTTTTGTGGCTGAATCTGGGATCCTGCTAGCATAGTATCTGAATGATATATGGTCATTTATACTCCCTTAAGATGCACCTACAGTGACTGAGAAAATTTTCCAGGCTATTTGGGGAAGGAGAATTGGGACCATATTTCACATCATTTTTCTGCTGGAAAAACTGCCATACTGCAAGGCCAACATTATCCCTCACTAATACTGTGAATACATTGGCATGGCCTGGCTGGTTTGTGCTGACATCACCATCAATATTTGGTTGGGTTTCATGGTCTTAATGGTATCAATATTAGTTGATGTTTCACTCATTGGCATGTCTTACACTCTGATCCTTCATGCTGTCTTTGGATTACCTCCCCTGGAGGCCTGACACAAAGCACATAATACCCGTGATTCCCACATTGGGGTGATCCTACTTTTCTTCATCCTATCATTTTTTATCTTCTTTACTCATGGATTTGGCAAGAATATTCCTCATCATGACTATATCTTCCTTACCAAACTCTGTGTTCTTATTCCTCCCATATTCAAGTAGATTAAGCGCACATATGTTCTCCATCATAGCTAAGGGGTAAGAAGTTCATGGTCTGAATGAACCTTTGGTGGTCTCCCTCTATAAAAGATTTTGGAAAGGAAGTAGAAGTTTGGGGGGAGTAGGACAAGATAGTGGAATTACATGAAAAATTTTGCCCTAGAGAGGTTTTAGATGTGAAAAGTTAGGAGTCATTAAATTCAATGAAGCCCTTCCTGAGAAGATTTATGATTATTCCCTCTAAGTTTCATTTTCCAAATCATTATCACTGCCTCTACTCTACCACCACATAAAGCTCAATAATATTATACAGCTAGCACTATCATGTATAGTGGCACAGAGAATGACAAAGAAATAGTTCTGGCCATTGACACTTGGGGAGTTTTTTACTTGAGATAAGGAAAAACAAAGCTGGATTTTCATGAATCCAAAGAAAATAGAATTAAAAACAATTAGCAAAACAATTAGAAGCAACTAGGTAGGATATGAAACTTGTTCAAGTGGGTATCAATTATATGGAAGTTGTTATTTACACCAAATCTTTGATAGGCAGCTAGGTGCCACAGTGGATAGAATGCTGGACCTGGAGTCAGGGAGACTTATTTTCTGGAATTCAAACCTGGCCTCATAAACTTATTAGATGTGTGATCCTGGACAAGTCACTTAACCTTGTTTGCTTCAGTTTCTTTATCTGTAAAATGAACTGGAGAAGGAAATGGCAAACCACTCTACTATATCTTCCAAGAAGATCTACAATGAAGTCTTGAGGAGTTGGACATGACTATAAATGACCAAATAATCTGAAAAAATCTTTCATGAAATTCAATGCAAAGTATGCAAAGAAAAGAGGGAAGCCAAGATCTAAACCAAAGGGAGCTTTTCCATTTGTATACCTAAGACACCCTACAGAACCAAGAACTCTACTTGACACTCCTAGACAGATATTTGCTATCTCCTAACATACCTGATCTTTTACCCAGGATGTACCCAGGTTCATGGGCTTGGAGTTTCAGGACCAAGAGGGCAAAAGAATGATGGGGAGGGACCTTAAATTTGAGGACTGGTTGAAGAAACTTGGAGAAGTGAAGAGACTTGGGGCACATGATAGCTATCTACAAATATTTGAAGAATTAAGATAAATTAAATTGTTTTTCCTTTTCTTTGAATTCAGAACTAGTCACAAGGATGGAAATTGCAAAGTGTTCAATTTGGAATTGATTTTAGAAATAAACTTCTTTTTAAAACATATTTATTTTTCATTTGTGTACAAATGGTTTTTTATATATTACTAAACTATTCTTTTTTAAGAATAAACATAATACCCCCTTCACCCCCAAAGAATGTAGACCCTCATGAGCAATAAAGGAAAGAGGAAAAAATAAAAATAAAAAAAATTAAAAAAAATGTCCTTCAGTCTGTGTTCCAACACCACCAGCTCTGTTGCTGGGGTATCACATTCTTTATGATAAGTTCATCACAAAAGCTACTTCCATATTTTTACATCATTGCCATTGCTGATCCCAACTCCCTCCATTCATACCTCCCCACTACCATATACTATATTTTCTCTCTACTTTCACTTTGTCCTTCTTCTTAAATGTGCTGTAAGGTAGCTGAGTGGCTCATCAGACTGATCACTGGCCCTGGGGCCAAGAGGCTCTGAGCCCACATACCACCCCTCAGGCTCAGCAACCACCCAGCCCTGTGGTCCTGGACAGGCCACCCAATCCCAGCCCCTTTCAAGAAGTAAAAAAAGAAAATGTGTTATGTCTGACCACTCTCCCCCATGATCCACCCTCTCCTCCTTCACTCACATCTCCACCCTTCCACATCCCCTTTCTTTCCTTTTTACTCTAGATGTCTATACTCCATTGAGTATATATGCTGTTTCCTCTCTGAGCCACCTCTGATGAGAGTGAAGGTTCCCTCATTCCCCTTCTCCTTCCCCCTTCCATATATTGCAATAGTTCATTGCAATATTAAAAAATATTATTATTTGAAATATCTTAGCCTATTTCACCTCTCCTTTCTCTTGCTCCCATTACACTTCCCTTTTATCCATTGACTCCATTTTTACAATATATTATATTTTCAAATTCAGCTCTCTTCTGTGCTTCATCTATAAAAACTCCTACCTGCTCTATTAAATGAGAAGTTTCATATGACTATTATCAGTATCATTTTTCTATGCAGGAATACATGCAGTTCATTATCATTAAGTCCCTCATATTTCTGTTCAGCTCTGGTTGTTTCAACAGGAACAATTGAAATTCCCCTGGTTCATTGAAAGTCCATCTTTTCCCCTGGAAGAGGATGTTCAGTTTTGCTGGGTAGTTGATTCTCAGTTGTATTCCAAGCTCTTTTGCCTTCTGGAATATTATATTCCAAGCTGTATGAGCCCTTAATGTAGTTGCTGCTAAATCCTGTGTGATCCTGACTGCAGCGCCATGATATTTGAATTGTGTCCTTCTAGTTTCTTTTTAATATTTTCTCTTTGACTTGGGAGTTCTGGACCTTGGCTAAAATATTCCTGGGGTTTTTTTTTTAAATCTCTTTCCAGGGGAGATCAGTGGATTCTCTCAATTTCTATTTTGCCCTCTGCTTCTAGGATGTCTGGGCAATTTTCTTGTAGGAATTCTTTAAAAATGAGGGCAAGGCTCTTTTCCTGATCATGACTTTTCAGGTATTCCAATAATTTTTAAATTATCTTTCCTGAATCTGTTTTCCAGATCAGTTGCTTTTTCAATGAGATGTTTAACATTTTCTTCTAATTTTTCATTCTTTTGGTGTTGTAGTATTGTATCTTGACTTCTCATAAAGTCAATAGCTTCCTTATCTCCATTCGAGATCTGAAGGATTTGTTTTCCTTAGAGAGCTTTCTTATCTCTTTTTCCATCTGGCCAATTTTGCTTTTTAAATCACTCTTATCCTCAATAACTTTTTGAACTGTTTTATCCATTTGACCTATGCTGGTTTTTAACATGTTATTTTCTTCAGCATCTTTTTGGATCTCCTTGACTAAGTTGCTGACTTCTTTTTCATGTTTTTCTTGCATCTCTCTCATTTCTTTTCCCAATTTTTCTTCTATTCCCTTACTTTTTTGAGCTTTGTCATAACCTGAGCCCAATTTCTGTTTTTCTTGGAGTCTTTAGATCCAGAAGCTTGTACTTCCTCATCTTCAGACTGAGTAGTTTGATCCTTCTTGGCATCATAAACAATGTATTTCTCAGTGGTGTTCCTCTTTTTTCAATGTTTACTCATTTCCCCAGCCTGTGTCTCATTTTGCGGTGCTTTCTGAACTTTTGAGTATTATTGGGCCACCGCCCCCCCCGCCAAGGATCTCAGTGTGTGTGAGCTCTGTCTTTCTTCCTGGTTTATGAATGACCACAAGTGGACCCCTCTGCCACAGGGATGAGGTGGGAGAGGGCCCTGCTCTTCTGTGGGGGGCCTAGACTGTGATCAGGATCTGAATGTGGTCAGAGCCCCAAAGTCCTGTTCCAGGTACAGAGGACAGACCTAGGAAGTCTCTCTCTACTCCCCTACCTTTGGTGGACTGAGCACTCAAGGCTCAGTTGCCTGGGGGGCTCCTGCTTACAGACTCTACCTGCTTCCTTTTCCTGGATCTGGACTGCAGTGACCACTGCTGCTCACTGAGTGCCCTGAGGGCTGGGCTTCACCCACTTGCTCTGTCAGAGGTCCCCTGCTGATCTTCCAAGTTGTGCCTGGTGCTCCCCAGGGTGTAGGCCAGGAAACTGCCCCCCCCTTCCTGCTGCCATGAGCCACAGCTCCCAGGTGCCCTGGGGCTGCTTCCAGGAGGCTGAAGTTCCTTCGCTCTGGTGGGCCACCCCTCTAACCCCATGGAGCAGTCTTTCTACTATTTTTCCTGGTTACCTTGTTCTGGAGAATTGCCTCTCTGGATCTCTCTGTGGGTTCTGTCTCTCAAAAATTTAGTTAGAGTCATAATTTTATGTGTTTTGAAATATGGCAAGAGCACTTAAGAGAGGCTCTTCTGTCACCATCTGCCCCCATGGAAATAAACTTCTAACAATTAGAGCAATCCAATGAAGGAATGGACTGCCTTGGAAAAGAATAGGTTCTTCCACATTGGAGATCTTTAAGCAAAGACTGCATGTTCACTTGTTGGGGATGCTCTAGAAGTAATCCTTTTCAGGTTTGAGAGACTATATGACAACTAGTGCCTTTCAACTTTGAAATTCTATGATACTGTTCAATCTTCTTGGAAAGAGGGTCTCTAGCACATCTCCCTTTTCTCTGCATTGTAGAATCACAGAATCATAGAGTATTTTTTTTGGGGGGGGTTTTAGATTTTTCAAGGCAATGGGGTTGAGTGGCTTGCCCAAGGCCACAAGGCTAGGTAATTATCAAGTGTCTGAGGTCGGATTTGAACCCAGGTACTCCTGACTCCAAGGCTGGTGCTCTATTCACTGCACCACCTAGCCACCCCTTGAATTTTTTATTTTTTATTTTTTTTGAGGTTTTTGCTAGGCAATGGGGTTAAGTGGCTTGCCCAAGGCCACACAGCTAGGTAATTATTAAGTGTCTGAGACCAGACCTGAACCCAGGCACTCCTGACTCCAGGGCCGGTGCTTTATACACGGTGCCACCTAGCCGCCCCCAGAATCATAGAGTTGTATGGGACCTCTGAAACGCTTTAAATTTATATAGTCAAGATAGCATAAATAGTCATTCAGACTCATCTTAAACACCTACAGTGAACAGAAAACCACCACCTCCTAAATTTACCTTCAGTTATACTTCTGAAAAGCTTTGCGACTAGAAAAATTTTCCTTTTGTAGTTTTCCCTTGAAAAATGTCTTGCTCACATAAGGGAATTCAATCTGTTTCCATAGATTTCCTCAACTCCAATTTTGGCCTACCAATTATGTCACTCTCCCTCTGTTTCCCCCTACTATCTATAAAGGAAATGGAAATCTGAGATAAAAAACATTCAGGGATGAATAGATCAAGTGAGTAGAGGATGACAAGTGAGAAGAAACAAGCAATAACTTAGAAAAACAATATGTGCTTATGTAGGGTGGTGAGCAGCTAGGATATAGGAAAGATTACCAAAGTTTACCCTGTAAACAAGACAACACATAATTTGTCTTTTTTTTTTTTTTTTTGTTTCACTGAGATTTTGTTTCACTGAACTTACCTGATAGACGTTTTCTTGACTACTCTGAACTTCTCAGAATCATCATCCTATCTTTTTTTTCATTATAAGGGACTTAATGGATTCCAGTTTCTTAGGGGAGAGGCACATAAGGTTCCAGATATCTTTCAGGAAATGCATGTAGAGAAAGAACCCAGCAGACATGTAGGAGAAGTCTTCCTTAACCAACCCCTGATTTACTTCCAGTTTGATTCCCTAGAGACTGATAGAATATAGTCTGTTCTACCAGTCTTGCCCTACTTGGGCAGGATTAGTCTCTTTCTCTTGGTTTGAGTTCAGATATTATTTCACTCTACCTGAAGAGTTCATTCACTATTGTGCATTTTAAAATTAATTCTAATATGCAGATAAATTTACTTGTCATTTTAAAAATTTAGAATAGTTTTTGTATAGCTAGAGTTAGTTGCAAGGAGTACAGACTAAGGGGTAACTCTTAAGAAGAATCAGGGAAATAGCATTTCTTGTAGATTGAGACATATCCCTAGACTAAAGATATTTGAGGCAGGTATATGGATATCATTCTAACCTGATATACATACTCTTCTTGAAGACTGGATGAAAGAACACTCCTAGAACCTTTCTCTCCTTTGACTCACTAGTTACTGTGAGTAACTTTTCTTCTCTCTATAGAAGTGGGCCAGGTCTCAAATCATATCTATTCACATAACCCATGAACTTCACCTTTATATTTACATAACTAGTGTGGATATATATATATATATATATATATATATATATATATATATATATATATATATCACTCATCTGAGTAAAATGATTTACCCAGGCTCACACAGTTAAAATATCTCAGGTAAGAGTATAGTACTCCATATTGCCTCTAGAAGACAGGTCTTCTGGTTCTTAGACCTACATTCTTCTTCTAGGTGTCTCTATAAGGTCCTAGTTGTGTAAGGTGAAAAGGTTCTACTAGATTACTGAAAGAAGTCAAATCAGGGATTCTTCTATTTTCCTCCCAGTCTTCCTGCTATTACCTTTCTCCCTCCACTGCTGCATTGAGTGGGGAAGGTTGCCTCCTCGAACAACTGAACAATGAAGTAGGCCTGTTGTAGAAACTCATCCAATCATCCATTAGATTGAACTTTCTGCTGAGTCCATATTTTGCCTAGGGGAAGTGTAGTCTTGCTTTTACTACTTCTTGCCCACTTGGGGAAGTTAGTAATAGAAATCTTTAAGATTTCCTTTTTTAGAACTTGAACTCTTGACCAGGAGTTATCCCAAAACCTTTTGATAGAAAATCTATATTCTTGTTGTCTCTGTTTATCTCTGTCTTTCTGTTTCTCTTTCCTTTCTCCCTTCCTGCCATATCCCAAGGAATATATTGCAAATTGATCATTGTCTCTTTCATTCTTGCTGCCTATTATCAACTTTGAAATGCTTACAAATAGAAATTTTTTAGCCACCATTCAATATTCATTGAAATATAAGCAACTTTTAAAGAATAGCTAGGTTTGGATTTTTCAAATGCTCTCCAGTCCAAGGAAAGAGGGGAGAAGAGATGGGCAAATCATTTTCTTGTATCAGTCCTTCCAAATGGAAAGTTAACCACTGACATATTTGTCCATAGACATCTCAGGCTATTGTTCTGGTCTGAATGGGTGAATTTGGCACTGGCAATAGCTGAGCTCCATTGGTTGCTGGAGTGGTAAGAGCTCCATTCATCTTTAAACTCATTTTATACTCACTCAAACCATTTGCCCCAAATTTAAGTTCATTTCCACATCATGACTATATCTTATCTGAGACATTTCTAAGGCATACCCTTTAAAGGCATAACCCTGCTTTAGTCTCTGTATCAAAACAATTGAATATTTCTATCCCACTCAGTTGACTTAAAGTGATTGCCTTATCTTCTTTGGTAGAGTGGGTATGATACTCCTCCTTATAGTCAGGAATTTTAATATAATGTCTATTAGATCTAACTAATTATTCCATGACATAGTGATTTATCTGGCCCCAAACTTGAAGTCCTGGGGCAGCTAGGAGGCATAGTGGATAGAATGCTGGGCCTGGACTCAGGAAAAATAACTTCAGAAACTTATTAGTTATGTGACCTAGGCAAGTCATTTAACCCTATTTACCTTAGTTTTTTCCTCATCTATAAAATGAGCTGGAGAAGGAAATGGCAACCAACTCCAGGATCTTTGCCAAGAAAACCTCAAATGGCTCATGAAGAGTTGGGCATGACTGAAATGATTGAACAACAAAACTTGACGTCATTTTTCATAATTTTCAAGGATTTTATTGCCTGTTTCTCTATTTTCCTTTCTTTCCCTCTTTCTGCCTGTATACTATGGGACATTACTAGCCACAAAGATACTTCTTCACATCCCTAAACATCTTAGTTCTTCAGTAACCTTATATTTCTCAATCTATTCCTTTACCAAGACACACATATGGTCGTGCATTATATCTCACAGTATCCTATTATTGCATCACTAAACTAATTAGAAACTGATATTTCCCTGTATGATCATAACCATGTATTATTCAATCTCTCACTCTGCTGCTCCTCCTAAAGCTACTCTTTGCCCTCACTAAAGTTTATAATCCTTTTACTGTACAGTACATTGTCAGTATAATGCTTCTCTGACTTCACTTTCTTCTCTCTCCAAATATCTAATAGTTAATCATTTCAACATTATATTGCCCTCTGCACTTTTTAAAAAAAATATTTTGTTTCTAATTATATACAATAGTAGTTTCTACCTATCATTTTTTTGTAAGGTTTTGAATTTTTCACTTTTTTTCCCCACCCTCTTTTCCCTCCACCCCCACAGAAGGCAGTTTGATAGTCTTTACATGTTTACATGCTATACATTGATTGAAATTGAATGTGTTGAGAGAGAAATCATATCCTTGAGGAGAAAATAAAATATTAGATATAGCAAAATTTTGTAGTATATAAGACACTTTTTTAAAAAAAATTGAAGGTAATAGATTTTGGTCTTGGTTTAAGCTCCACAGTTCTTTCTCTGTATACAGATGATATTCTCTGTCATGTACTCTAAAATTGTCTCTGATTATTGAATTGATGAAATGAGCAAACCCATTAAGGTTGATCATCATCCCCATGTTGCTTTAGGGTGTAAAATGTTCTTTTGGTTCTGCTCATCTCACCCAGCAACAGTTTATGCAAGTCTTTCTAGGATTCTCTGAATTCTCATCCCTTTTGGTTTCTAGTAGAACAATAGTGTTCCATAACATGCATATACCACAGTTTGTTCAACCATTCCCCAATTGATGGACATTCACTCAATTTCCAATTCTTTGCTACCACAAACAGGGCTGCTATGAATATTTTTGTACAAGTGATGTTTTTACCCTTTGGCATGATCTCTTCAGGGTACAGACATAGTGGTATTGTTGGATCAAAGGGTATGCATATTTTTATTGATTTTTGGGGCATAATTCCAGATTATTCTCCAGAAATGTTGGATGAGTTCACAGCTCCACCAGCAATGCATTAGTGTCCCATGCTTCCCACATCCCTTCCAACATTGAACATTGTCCTTTCTTGTCATATTGGCCAATTTGATAGGTGTGAGATGGTACCTCAGAGCTGCTTTAATTTGCATTTCTATAATCAGTAATGATGTAGAACAATTTTTCATATGACTATGGATAGCTTTGATTTCCTCATCTGTAAATAGCCTTTGCATATGCTTTGACCATTTGTCAATTGATGAATGGCTTGTATTTTTATAAATTTGACTCAGTTCTCTTCATATCTTAGAAATGTCAGAATCTGTCAGAAATACTAGTTGTAAAATTGTTTCCCAATTTACTACATATCTTTTGATCTTGGTTACATTGATTTTGTTTGTGCAAAAGCTTTTTAATTTAAGTAATCAAAATTATCTAATTTGTTTTTAATGATGTTCTCCATCTCTTCCTTGGTGCTAAACTGTTTCCCTTTCCATAGATCTGAGAAGCAAACTATTGCTGGATCTCCTAGTTTTCTTAAAATATTGTCTTTTATGTTTAAATCCTGTACTCATTTTGATCTAATCTTGGTATAGGGTGTGAGATGTTGGTCTAATCCAAGTTTATGTCAAACTAACTTCCAATTTTCCCACAATTTTTATCAAAGAGAGAGTTCTTATCCCAGAAGCTGGACTCTTTGGGTTTATCAAACAGCAGATTACCATAATTGTTTCCTGCTATCTCTTTTGCACCTAATCTATTCCACTGATCCATCACTCTGTTTCTTAGCCAATACTAAACAGTTTTGATGACTGATGCTTTATAATATAATTTTAGATCTGGTATGGTTAAGCCACCTTCTTTTGAACTTTTTTTCATTAAATCTCTGGATGTTCTTGAATTTTTGTTTCTCCAAATGACTTTAGTTACTATTTTTTCTACTTCATTAAAGTAATTTTTTTGGGAGTTTGATTGGTAAGGCACTAAGTAGTTTAATTTAAGTATAATTGTCATTTTTATTATATTAGTCCAGCCTATCCATGAGCAGTTGATATTAGCCCAATTTTTAAATCTGATTTTATTTGTGTGAAGTGTTTTATAGTTGTTTTATAGAGTTTCTGGGTCTATCTTAGTAGGTATACTCCCAAGTATTTTATATTATCTGAAGTTACTTTAGGTGGAATTTCTCTTTCTAGCTCTTGCTGCTATAGCCTTCTGCTCTTGAATCTTTTGCCTCCTTGTTCTATCATCACTTACTTCTTGCCACATGAGTCCTGGATTACTTCTCTGTTTTTAATCTTATACTGCTCATACCTTATGTATTCTTCTTATCTAACCTTAATTTCTCTTATTACAAGAAGGCAGTCTTTTTATTCCCTATTAGTCCTATCTCATTTCTCACAAAAAGAAAGCAAAAACTGAATTTCACTTTCCCCATTTTCTCAAGGATTATTTTCATATTCTTAATCATAAACCTCCCAATCATATGATTAGAAAATTCACTGTTAATGAAATTGTGACATTAGAATTATTATCTCATTTGATACTCACAAGACTATTAAAGAAACACATTTTAACTTCCAAACTCTTTGCCTGTAGGAATTCCCCTTTGATCTTACTCCTGCATTGCTTTTTAATCTTTTTTTTTTAGGTTTTTTTTTTTTTTTTTTGCAAGGCAAATGGGGTTAAGTGGCTTGCCCAAGGCCACACAGCTAGGTAATTATTAAGTGTCTGAGACCGGATTTGAACCCAGGTACTCCTGACTCCAGGGCCGGTGCTTTGTCCACTGCGCCACCTAGCCGCCCCCCCCCCTTTTTTTAGGGGTTTTTTTTTTGATATTTCCCTTTCAAATGAGAAAGGGGTTGGTGAGAATTGAGGGAACTGGAGACTGAGAGTCAGAAACAAACTTTAGGTGTCTTCTAGCTAATAAAACTCAGACCTGCTTTTCAAAGTCTGGATGAAGGATTCATATCCCAAATCTCTTAGTTATTAATTGAAAAGAACTAAATAAGGGGCAGCTAGGTGGCACAATGAATAGAGCACCGGCCCTGGAGTCAGGAGTACCTGAGTTCAAATCCGGCCTCAGACACTTAATAATTAACTAGCTGTGTGGCCTTGGGCAAGCCACTTAATCTCATTTGCCTTGAAAAATCCTAAAAAAAAAAATTAAAAAAAAAGAAAAGAATGAAATACACTCAAGATGAGATGGCCATGTGTATCAGAGTACATTACTTTTTTGTGTGTTTTGGTTTTTTTGGCAAGGCAATGAGGTTAAGTGACTTGCCTAAGGTCACACAGCTAGATGTGTCATTATTATTATTAAATGTCTAAGACTGATTTGTACTCAGGTCCTTCTGACTACAGGGCTGGTGCTCTGTCCAGCTGCCCCCACTGTCCCCCAATAGTTCTCTATGAATGCAGGACTCACAACATCTCTCTCACTTCTAACAGACATAAGTCAAGTACAAGAAAAGACATTTAGCAAAAATAAAACCACATAAAATTGAACTGATTTTCAGGACTTCAGAGCTGAAGAGTGCAATACAGAAGATTTTTCCCTCTAAAGAAATATTTGGGCTACTGATAAACTATGACTTCCCTCTGCAGCTGAATGGGAAATTTGAACAAAGTGGTTGATGTTAGTCAAAAAAAAAAACCACACAGAATATTCCAGTTGTAGTGTTTGATGTATTTTTGATGTTTTTTCCCCTACTACAAATCTATATTTCATTAATCTGACAAGCCTTGTTATATTTTTTTTCCCCTGTGATATCCACATTACCACCTCCTCATTATAAAATCTCTCACTTCTTAGCTAGACAGGGAACTGACTCAAGACTCAAGGTTTCAAAGATATTGTTTTTCTTTCTTTCTACACTTCAGGTCTTCTTACTGAATTTTAATTAGGAAGGCATCAAGAAGAGGGGACAAGTATACAAGAGAGGGATTAAGACACAAGATCAGAGAAGTGCTTTGCAGATGTCATATGATTGGATCATTTAATTTCATTATGACTATCATCTGAATCAGATCAAAGAACATTTGTTTTACTGGATTATTCATCAAATAGCATTAATTTTTGTTGTGGAAATTGGGAAACCTTTTGCATTAATTCTTTTTTTTTTTAGGTTTTTGCAAGGCAAACGGGGTTAAGTGGCTTGTCCAAGGCCACACAGCTAGGTAATTATTAAGTGTCTGAGGTCGGATTTGAACCCAGGTACTCCTGACTCCAAGGCCGGTGCTTTATCCACTACGCCACCTAGCCGTCCCTTGCATTAATTCTTAATATTGTCAATTTACACACACACACACACACACACACACACACACACACACACACACACATAATATAAACATGAATTTATATATTGGCATTTATATATATGACAGTAGGATTTACAAAAGATGTTCTACACAGCAACCCTATGAAGTAGGTAGTTCAGAAATCAAGGTTTAGAGAAATTCAATAACTTGCTCATGTTCAGCCACATAGTATTTGTCAGAGGTGGTTTTTCAAAACTAAGTTTCCTTCAGGGTCTTTTGGCTCAGTGCTTTTCCCACTATACTGAAAAATGCAATTTTTCAAAGTTGTTTTGACCATACTCTCCCTGGCTTCTCTCAAGTTTCAACTCAAATATTACCTTCTCCAAAAAAGTCTTTCCCAAACTCCCTTAATTCTAAAATATTTTTATTTACTGATTTTTTTTTTGCCAGTTTTTATCTTATTTGTACATAACTGTTTTCTTGTTGTCTCCTGTATTGGACTGTGACTTCTTTGAAAGTAGGGACCTTAATTTTTGCTTTCATTAGGCCTCCAGTACTTAGTCAGATACTGACATATAGAAAGCACTTAAAAGCTTGGTGACTCTTTGATGCAGCAATACCGCTACTGGGTCCTATATCCTGAAGAGATGATTAAAAAGGGTAAAAACATCACTTGTACAAAAATATTCATAGCAGCCCTGTTTATGGTGGCAAAGAATTGGAAATCAAGTAAATGTCCTTCAATTGGGGAATGGCTTAGCAAACTGTGGTATATATATATGTCATGGAACACTATTGTTCTATTAGAATCCAGGAGGGAGGGGAATTCAGGGAAGCCTGGAGGGATTTGCATGAAATTATGCTGAGTGAGATGAGCAGAAGCAGAAAAACACTATACATCCTAACAGCAACATGGGGGTGATGATCAACCTGGATGGACTCTCTCATTCCATCAGTGCAACTATCAGGGACAATTTTGGGCTGTCTGCAATGGAGAATACCATCTGTATCCAGAGAAAGAACTGTGGAGTTTGAACAAAGACCAAGGACTATTACCTTTAATTTGGAAAAAAAACCCTGATATCTTATTGTTTGATCTCTCTGTCTCTTATACTATGTTTCTTCCTTAAGGATATGATTTATTTCTCATCACATTCAATTTGGATCAATGTATACTATGGAAACAATGTAAAGACTGACAAATTGACTTCTGTGGGGGGTGGGGAGAGGGAAATAAGATCAGGGGAAAAATTATAAAACTCAAAATAAATAAAATCTTTATAGAAAAAAATAAAAGCTTGGTGACTAAGAGATTTGCCTAAAAAAAGTTGTTCAGTGAGTGGTCAAACTCCTCTATGTGGTATTTAAAACGCCTCCTAGTCTACCTTCAGCCTCTTTTCACACTTCTTCCAGAACATTCTGTAATCCAGTCAGACTAGCAGATAGGACATCCTATCTCTTATCTCTGTGCCTTTGCACAGGCTGACCTCCTTTCCTGAGGAATGTTCTACATTTTTACATCATTATCTTTACTTTCATCCTCCAAAGTTCAACATAAACATTATCTCCTACCTAGGTATTTTCTGATCCCATCTGCTACTAGTGCTGCCCAATCTGTAATTACCTTGAATTTACTTGTTATTTAACTTATATTTTATATATACTTATATATTTATATAGAGTCACAAAATTTAAGAGTTGAAAAGTACATCAAGAGTTGTCTAATTTGCCTATACATTAAGAAAAAATATCTTATTTATTCTTATAGAGTATAAGTCTCTTGAAGGTAGGGGCTGTTTTATTTTTGTCTTTGTCTTTCCAGTGTCTAGCATGCAGTGGGTACACAGTGGTACTTTATAAATGTTTGTTGATTTATTGATTAGTTAATTGCAAAATTCTATAAAACTGCTCTTCTGCTTGTGATGGAGAATCCAGCTTGAGCTCTTCTCTGTAAATACTTGAAGTTGTGCTTTTACAAAGACAGTTAGCAATATAAAATAGTATTTATAGGGTTCTGGATTCCTTTCATAAACAGCACCCCTAAGGACATCATTTGCATTGCTAGTCCTTTCTATCATCTCTAGTCTATAGTCAAACAAGAGGCAGGACTGGAAGAAAAGAGGACAAATTCCTTGTCAATTATACCCAACACCATGACCACTGTACCCCCTTGTTTGCTTTGTAAAGAATCATTCACCATTTAAAACCAAGGATTCTAATTTTTGCAAATGTACTTCCCCTGTCCCAGACTTCAACTCAGGTGGTTCCCAAATAGGAGCTACTTTATGGACATTTTGCTACCTTGTCCCAATATCTTCTGAAAGCCTAGCCTGAGTTCTTGGGTTCTGAGAGCATATACCATAGGGTTGAGGGCTGGAGGGATGACATTATGCAGTACATTGAGAAGCACAGGGATTAGGGGAAACTTCTTCCTTGCCAAATGTGTGACAGATACTACAATGATGGCTGTGTAAAAGAAAAGAATGAGGATGAGGTGGGAGCTACATGTACTAAGGGCCTTTGAAATGGCATCAGTAGAATTTAGCTTCAGGACAGAGCGCAGAATCAGGACATAGGAAGAAAAGACCAGAGCCATATCACTTCCGATCATGACCCAAGCCAGTGCCAATTGGTAAAATCTATTTACTGTAATGTCATCACAGGCCAGGCTGATGACTCCTAGGTTAGAGCACAAGCAATGTTCAATCTCATTTCCAGAGCAATAATGTCTCATTGCAGCCAGCACAGGCACTGGCATGACCAACAAGCTATTTCTGATCATCATAGATATTGCAGCTTTGAAGATGAAGCTATCTGTGACAAAAGAGGGATAGTAAAGAGGATGGCAAATGGCCATATACCTGTCAAAAGCCATGCACAGGAAAATACCTGACTCCATGCCCACAAACCAGTGAATAGCATATATCTGAGTAAAACACTCAGGGAGGCTAATGGTCTTGGCATTGAACCAGAAAATGGCTAGGATCTTGGGCATGATGGTGGTAGCCAGGCCTACATCCACTACAGAGAGAATGCCCAGAAACTTGTACATGGGTTTGTGCAAAGTTAGATCCTGCCATATAGTCATCAGGATGAAGAGATTAGCACTGAGGGCTAAAAGATAGAGTAGTACCAGGGGGAGAGATAGCCAGTGTTGCCATCTGTGGATGCTTGGGAACCCCATTAGGATGAACTCAGAGATCTGGAGATGGGAGCTGTTCAGGGTCCTGGAAACAGGAATCATTACTCAAGATGTCTTCTTAATATCTGAAAGTGAAGGGGATTAAAAAAAATCTATGATTGGAACATCAGTATGGCACCAGGACTGGAGGTGAAAGGCATGCCATTTTTAACCCAAGCATTCAGGTGTTCATGTCTATGCACAACATTCACTTCTTCTCTGAACACTGGAGGAAGTTTAAATGAGTAAAACAGAAATGATCAGAAAAGTCTTTGTAGGAAAGCATGAAGAAAGAGAAGTATGAAGGGATATTCATTATTGTCTCCCAAACTAGGAAGGACAGTTTTCTCAATTCTATTAACAGAATTTCCCTCCTTTAAAACTATTTAGTTGCCACCTATTCCAGAAAGCCTTCCCTGAGCAATATCTATCAGCTAGCCACATGCTGGGGATGGCAATCTCTCCTTCATATTTTTTCTAGTACTATGGGCACCTCTTTGCACTCATCAGATTCTCCCTTGTGGCAAAAAACTATCCAGATTCTTGTCTTTTCTCCTTTTAGATTTCAAGATGTTTGATTACAGGTTCTCTGCCTTATTTAATATCCATATAATCAGTACCAAGTATAATGCCTTTTGCATAACTAGGACCTCAGAGATATTTGTTTGACTTTAATTGAGGGATGGTGGCATGATATGAGGAAGAACTTACTTAGTCTAGGAAGAATAAAAAATTGGAGTAGTTTTCTAAATGAAAAAGAGTGGTAGTCTTTGCTCCTGGAAGACTTAGACCTTCATTTGCTAGAAGATAAGGGAAGGCTCCCAGTGTTATTTTTAGACATTTTATGACTCTTGGGTCTTGTAGGTGAATATATCACTATGATTGTAAAACAGAGGCTCTTAATCTTTTTTTTTTTGTTTCATAGACACTACTAGTGGCCTGGTAAAGCCCATGGACATTGTATTAAAATATATTTTTAACAATCATAATCAAAGGAAATGCCAAATTTTAGATAGAAGTTGATGAGAAAAAAAGATGTATTTTTTCATATCCAAGTTTCCAGACCACCTAAAATCTATCTTGGGGATCTTTGATCTCTTAGATTATAAAATCCATGTTCTAGAAACTTGGAGTTACTACAAACAATATCTCTCTGCCTAAGAATCTTTCCACTCTTCTTGATATGATTGAAGAGATTGCTTTTACAATGGCCTTTTCCCCCTTAAATGTGAAGAGGTTGGGAGATAAGAAAGTAAAGATGCAGCTTAAGGGAAGGTGAGAAAGCTGAAGAAATTAAGGATTGAAAATAAAAAACAGAGAGAGTCATAGACCATGATGAGAAAAAAAATTTTTTTTTAAGTCCATTGCCTTCTAGGCATTACTTACTGTGAGAAGGTGTAGGATTGTCTCTCACCCAGGAATAGTCTTCAATATTCAGACTCTACTCTTATGATTGAGTCTGTTGGGTATGGACTTTCTTAGAATGGAGTAGGGAATCTTGTCTTAACCCCTGGGGATTGAGCTCTTGGTAACAACTATAGTGCAATTCAGTTGAGGTTATCTGACTCAATCTATCCTCCCTGCTTCTCTAATGAATCTCTCCCAAGTGTGTGAGGTTTCTATTCTCTACATTCAATAGCACAGTGATGCTGTCACTGTTTCTGATTGTTTCTTTTATAATGCATCTAGTAATCTCCAGGGAAACATATGCTCTGAGTCCAAACATATCTTAAACACCCGTGGATGTGGGAAATGTGGGCCACCATTCGAGGTGCTGTAGAGGGTGGTGGGTATAAAGTTTGATATCCTTTCTCTTAAGGAACTGGTAGTATAGGATGGGAATAAAGAAAACAACAATAAAGAACTCAGACACATAACATAACATGTTGAGTGCAATGGAGAATGACAGAATAATATCAGTGTGAAACCTGTGATTACCAAATGAGGTGATCAGGAATAGAGAAAGCAAAATCTTATTTAATTTTTAAAAGAATAGATTTGTTGTTGTTGAGTCATTTTTCAGTCATATATGATTCTTCATGACTCCATTTAGGATTTTCTTGGCAAAGATATTAGAGTGGTTTACCATTTTCTTCTGCAACTCATTTTATAGATGAGGAATGGAGGGAAAGAGGATAAAGCAACTTACCCCAGGTTATACAGCTAATAAGTGTTTGAGGCTAGATTTGAACTCATTGAAGATGTCTTCCTAATTCCAAACCCAATGCTCTATCCATTATACTACCTAGATGCTCCTAAAGGATTGATAGGAAGTCAATAAATGAAGAGGAGATCTTAGGCATAGAGAAGAGTATAATTAAAGACAAGGTCCAATAAAGCAATATTCATTCATTAAATATAATAAGTCTAGAAAGTGAGGCTTTAGCCAGATTGTGAAGGACTTTAATTGCTAAAGAAGTTCATATTTGATCCTGGAGGCAACAAGTTTTTCACCAAGTCTTGGTAGATTAGATATATATGAATAGCCAATGCAACTTGGGATTCCTTTCTCAGAGTTGAGCTAATTTGCCAGTTGATGTAAGGAGACTTGAACTTACATTCCTTGGTTTTTACCATTAGCTCTTAAAATATATGGGTAACTCTCAGAATCCCTGAATGTAATATATATGAATGTAATATCCACTTTATAAGAGGTTATCTAGTCATCAAGGAACAGAGACCTTTAATTTTAAAAAATGTTATCTTATTATGTAATTTTGCTATCTTTTATACTTTATTTTTTCCTTAAGGATATGATTTCTCTCTCAGCACATTTAATTTTGATCAATGAATAGCATGGAAACAATGTAAATAAAGACTATCAGACCACTTTCTGTGGGGGGTGGGGGGAGGGAAGTGAGATTAGGGGGGAAAATTGTAAAATTTAAAAATAAATAAATTAAAAAAAACCAAGAATAGAAAACTACCAACTTTTGGGGCAGTCTATTTTACTTTTGGATATTTTTATTTATTAGGAAATATTTTTTCAAGACTAAGTTTGTCTCTTTGTAACTTCTACATGATTCTTCTGCTTTTGACCTCTTATGGCAAACCATAGCTTTCATGTTCCTCTTGAGTTCTCCAGGCTAAACACATCTAATTGCTTCAGTTGTTCATTATATGACAAATAAGACTTTTACTATCCTGGACACTCTTCAGTTTTTCAAAATATTTATTTAATTTTCATGCTCATAATTGAACATAACATTCTGGTTGAAGTCTGATAAGCTAAGAGTACATAGGAATGATCTGCTGTTGTTAGAAATTATATCTCTCGGGTGACTAGGTAGCACAGTGGATAGAGCACTGGCCCTGGAATCAGGAGTACCTGAGTTCAAATCTGACCTCAGACACTTAATAATTACCTAGCTGTGTGGCCTTGGGCAAGCCACTTAACCCCATTTGCCTTACAAAAACCTAAAAAAAAAGAAAAGAAAAATGAAATTATATGTCTCAATACAGTCCAAGATTGCATTAGTTTCTTTTAAAAATTTTTTTTGACTGCTACACTATATTGCTGTCTCTTACTGAGCTTACAGTACACTCAAACCATAAGATCTTTTTCAGAGCAATAGTTGTCATAGATCAGTATATTACAGAGTTGGAGGTCAGCAATTTCAAATCTTTCATTGTATAGATGAAGAAATTGAGGCCTAGGGAATTCTTGGAAAATATTTACCCATACAATTGTCCTAATTCACTAAAGTCTCCATGACCCTTTCTTCCTCCCTCTCTTCCTCCCCCTCCCCCCCACTCCTGCTGCCATAGATTCCTGAAATTTCAAATACAAAGGGGACTGGTGAAAGAAGATGGAGTTGGAATATGTATGGCCTAGGGATGAAATCATAGAGATAGTATCATGAGTGTTAGGTCAAAGGAGGGGAAAGGCAATGTTAAAGAGATTGAGATTATATCCATTCTGTACTTAGATATACACAGAGATAGGAAGCCTTTTTCCATATCCAAGAGGGGGAAGAGATCAGTCTTGTTTTTATTCTGACCTAGCACTAAGGAGATAGGAAATGAGCCACAGTCCATATATCAACTGCTTTGAAACAGAAATCATAGGGAAGGCAGGATGACTGGTAGCCAATGTAAGGCCTCTGTCAATTTCTGGCCTATATTCAATAGAGGGAGGTTTAAGAAGACTATCTAAGACTGTCCTTTCTGCTCCTCTCCAAGTTTCAAGCAGTTAGTTTTATACTCCACAACTTTCTAGGTGTGTAGAAGAGTCCAGAAATTAGTTTCTTTCAAGAAATAGGATAGAGATGATGGCAAAGATCACATTCTTAGATGGCTAGCAGTCATGCCCTCTATTGCTTTTAAGGGTATTTGTCAAGTCCATTTATTCTGAACTTCCAGTGGAGATTGTGAAGTGGCAGTCACTTTGATATATGGATTGTGACTTTCTCCTTTTTCTCTTGCTACTACAGGGGGCCCTGCCAATGACCATAACTCTCTGCCAATATTTCTCCTCCCTCTAAAGTCAGACTCCTACTGCAGTTACTCAGGAAAGATTGGTTCATTTCTATAAAATAATTGTTAAATTACTAAATTGTTAAATAATTGTCAAAATTCTCATTTTTAATCTTCTTATTCTTGTAATTAAACATCCAAGGCCAAGCCACCCAATGGCTTGGCCAGTCAGTGGTTCTTAGTTCTTCCATAGGGGGCTGGAGGGAAGACTCATCTCTAAGTTCACTGTGTCCTTCCAGTTGCACTACAAAATCTATCTCAACTGAGGTTCTAACAAAGACAGTGATGTGGTAAGTGTCCCACCTTCCCTCTTGGTTAAGGGAGATTAAAAGTTTCTAGGCCAGCCCCCATCTCACTTTTCCTCCCGCAGTCCTATATACACCCACACTTTGGCTGACAATTGTGTTTTAAATTATGAAGGATCATTAATGTTAGGTAAGGAAGTTTGAATTCTATTTAGTAGGTAAGAAGTCACACATGATTGCTAAGTAGAGGTGAGTTTTATGTACAGGGAAGTTAATTTTGACAGCAATATGAAGGTTGGATTTAAGATAAGGGAGAGTGGAGGCAGTCAAGTAACAAGGATAACAAGGGAAGGGAAAGAAATAGGAATTAAAGATGTCATAATTATTATTGAGATGAAATTGTTAGCAGTTAACAATTGGATAAAACGGTTTAACTTGGAAGGCCAGTACTAGGGCAGAACTGGTTATATTCTTCAATGATTGAATGGTAGCATAATTCTTAAAATATAATGATCTAGCTCACTTGAACTGGAAGGTAGGTGAAGTCAAGACCCACTCAAAGAATCCTGGGAAGAAGAAGAAGAAGGGGAGTCTCATAGGAATGTTGAAAGGAGTCATTGTTTCTAGTCAAAGATGCCCATGTGAGTCCTGAGGGCTTGAGATAGCTCTCAGAGAGTTGGGAATAAAACTAGTTGGTAGAAATAATCTTAGTACTACTACTAGTCAATTATAATGTTTAATTACTTATTTATTAGTCTGGTTTCTTTGTTGTGTCTCACAGCACTACAATTACAACCAAATATTCTTAAAATTTTCTCAAAAAATCCACTTTTTTAATTACTTTTTTTTTATTGCTAACAAGTACCCCCAGGAGCAGAAGGAGGGGAAGTGGATAGTGAGGATTAACTAGAAATGAGGGCATACTTGTTAGAAATGATGGAATGTCATAGAATCAAAAGAACTTTGATTATAATGGATGATGTAAAAAAGTTGAAGGGTGATTGTGGATATAAGGGAATATGGAGAGGAGACAATGGACTGGAATGATAGTAATGAGTAAAGGGCTAGATATCATGAGTATGTGAAACTTGATTAGTATAAGTAAGAGAAAATATTATGAAATCTGTCTTAAAATATAATGCCCAGTATCTTATTTAATATTCTTTATATCATCTGATAAAGATAATAGTAATGTTATAGTAAAACTGAATGCATGCTTTAATTAATACTGTACTAATTAACTATGACAATGTTTATTGGCTATTATTTCATACTTTTAACATATTATTTAAATTCACTAAAACTTTTATTTAGCCGTGTCTTTGTAGTTCTCTACCTGAGTACATGGTCAATTTTTGTGTAAGTGCCATGTACTGCAGAAAAAAAGTATATTCCTTTCTATCCCCATTCAATTTCTTCCAAAGCTCTATCATATCTAGGTTTTCTAACAATCTGCTTACCTCTCTAATTTCTTTATTTTATGGTTTGATTCATCTAAATCTGAGAGAGAGAGGTTGAGATCTCCTACCAGTAGAGTTTTGTGGTCTGTGTCTTCCTGTAGCTCATTCAACTTCTCCTCTAAGAATTTGGATGCTATACCACTTGGTGAATGCATATTTAATATTTAATTTGCTTCATTGTCTATGATACTTTTTAAAAGGATATAGTTTCCTTCCTTATCTCTTTTAATGAAATCTATTTTAGCAGCTGCTTTGTCTGAGATAAGAATTGTTAACCCTTGCCGTTTTCATTTTGCCTGAAGCAAAATATATTCTGCTCCAACTTTTTACCTTTACTCTATACATATCCCTCTTCTTCAAATGAGTTTCTGGTAAGCAGCATATTGTAGGATTCCGGTTTTTAATACATTCTGCTATTTGCTTATGTTTTATGGGAGAGTTCATCCTATTCACATTCAAAGCTATAATTATTAACTCTTTATTGGCTTTTATGTTATCTTCCCTCTGTTTGTATTCCCCCCTTTTTTATTTTATCAATATTCCCCAGTATTTTATTTCTGAATACTACCTCCTTCAGTGTTTGCTTCCTTATATCCACCCCTCCCCTATCTTTTTCCTTTCCCTTTGCCCCATTTTCCTTCCCTTCCTTCTGTTAGTTTCCCTTTTCTTTCCCCTATCTCCTTTTAATATTTGAAAGATTAATAACTGAGTTTGTGTGTATGTTAATCCTTCTTTGAGCCAAATATGATGAGAGAAAGGTTCAAAAGCTTTTCACTTCCTCCCTTCTTCCCCTCTATTGCAATAGGTCCTTTGAGCCTCTTCATGTAATGTGATTTACCCCATCCAATCTCCTCCATCCTCCCATCTCTTCACTATTCCCCCTTTTAAAAGAGATATTGTTTTTAAATTGTTACAAGTCACAGATAAGTCATGAATGTTGATTACTTTTGGCTAAGTATATTCTCTCTAATAGAGAGACAATTCTCAAGAGTTATGAGAATCTTTCTTCCAGGTGGGGACAAAGCCAATTTCATCTTATTATATAGCATTTTTTTCTCTTCCCTTTTTTAACCCTTTCATGTGTCTCTTGAGTCTCCTGTTTGAAGTTCAAATTTTCTATTTAACTCTGATTTTTTCATCAGGAAAAATTCCTCTGGAAGAAAAGGCTCAGGTTTGCAGGAGAGTGAATTGTTAGGTGCATTCCAAGTTCCCTTGCTCTTCAAAATATCATATTCCAGACCCTTTGATCCCTTAATTTTGATGCAGCCAGGTCCTGTGCAATCCTTACTGTGGTTCCTTGGTATCTAAATTGTTTCTTTTTGACTGCTTGCAAGATTTCCTCTTTTAACTGATTGTTCTGAAATTTGGCCATAGTATTCCTTGGTGTTTTCATTTTTGGGATTCCTTTCAGGAGAGGACTGATGTATTCTTTTGTTTTTTTAGGTTTTTGCAAGGCAAATGGGGTTGAGTGGCTTGCCCAAAGCCACATAACTAGGTAATTATTAACTATCTGAGACCAGATTTGAACCCAGGTACTCCTGACTCCAGGACCAGTGCTTTATCCACTGTGCCACCTAGCCGCCCCTGATGTATTCTTTTAATAACTATTTTCCCTCTGGTTCCATGCTATCAGGGCTATTTTCCTTCAAAAGATCCTGAAAAATCCAGGTTTTTTTTTATCCTCAAAGTGTTCAGGAAGCCCAATGATTCTTAAGTTGTCTCTTCTGGATCTGTTCTCTAGGTCAGTAGTTGTGCCAATGAGGTATTTCATGTTTTCTTCTATTTTTTTCAATTTTTTTGGTTTTGTTTAACAGATTCTTGTTTTCTCATGAAGTCTTTAGTTTCCACGGATTCCATTCTTTTTTTTTTTTAGAGAAGAATATTCTTCATTTAACTTTTCCAACTCTTTTTTGAAGGAGTTTTCCATTTTCCCAATTTTGTTTTTGAGAGAATTATTTTCTTTTTGCACTTGTCTGATTGTGTTTTCCAAGGATTTGCTTTCTTGTTGCAAAGTGTTAATTTTTTTTGTTGTAAGGTGTTGATTTTTCTTGGGTTTCTTTTCCCAGTTTTTCCAATTGATTGTTTTTTAGGTTTTTGCAAGGCAAATGGGGTTAAGTGGCTTGCTGAAGGCCACACAGCTAGGTAATTATTAAGTGTCTGAGACCGGATTTGAACCCAGGTACTCCTGACTCCAAGGCTGGTGTTTTATCCACTGTGCCACCTAGCTGCCCCTTCCAATTGATTTTTAAACTCCTTCTGGATTTCTTCTAATAAGTCTTTCTGGGCTGGAGACCAATTCATATTCTCTTCAGAAGTTCAAGCTCTCTCTGAGTTAGGGTCTTCATCTTTGAGGTAATTTTCAATGTACCCCTCTTCCTGCTGACCTACTGACCTTTCTTCATTTTCCTAGGATGTTGTGTTGGATGAGGGGCTGGTTTGTAGATCTTTTCTTTTGAAAACCCTAGAGGCTTTTCTGACTGGGTTTAGTAACTCCAAGCAGGCTGGTCAACAGGGGCTGCTAGATGCTTTCTCTGGAGTATCTGTAACCTTTATTTGTTGCCCACTCCCTAGTCCTGGGGGGTAGGGGGAAACAGCAGAGTCTGAATTGTACTTGAACTATGTGGGCTGGGCCCTCTGGCTATGTACTTAAAACATTCATTCAGTACTGAGAGAGATCTGCTGCCCACACCTGAGCCTGGGGAGTAGGTGGGAAGGTTGTTGCTATATTTGTTCTGAGAAGAGTCCCTTTCACAAGGTTGGGGGAGGTTCATTCTGAAACACAGAGACTGCTGAAAGTAAGGAGCCTGGGGCACTGGTCTTCTAGGCCAGTGGAGCTGACTGGATTGATGTCAAGTCATGTTGCACCTCCTCCCTGCTACTCCACTCCCAAGCTGTGCTGGAACTCTCCCTCCAACCTCCCTAGAGCTCTCCTGTCTGATTACAAAGACAAAAGCTTCCACTGCTGTTCTTAGGTTAGTTCAGATCTTACTCCACTGTCCCTGTGCTGGCTCTCTATTCTCTGTTTCTAGTTCATTCTTGTTCCCTTGAGATAGACCTTGTTGATAGAGGTTCTTCTCCTTTATTCTTCTCTGAATTCTGTGGATTTGAATTCTGTTAAGAGGCTTATTTCATATCAGTTCTGAGGCAAAGTCAGGAGACCTTAGCACAGTGCCTGACTTCTCTCTACCATTTTGTCTGGAAGTCAACTAGGATGTTCTTAGTCTAAGTGGGAGGGTTATTCCTAAGAGTTGTCAGCTGGCAAGAGGAAGACAGAGATAAACAATGATGTTGAGAGAAAAGACATGGAAACAGAGAATAACAGTAATCTGCAGAGTTTAAGGTGGGACATAAACAATTGGCAGCAAAGAGAACAGGAAACAAATACTCTTAGCAGGATGAGAAGTATACTGAGGAAGTTGTCACTTCCTTCTATTAGGTACTTTTTCAGAACCAGATTTTTGAGACTTTCAGGGACTCACTGGTATATTCAGAGAATCCTGAAGAATGAGCCTAGGGCAGTACAAGCTTTATTTTGGAAAAATGAGTCTAGCTGGGGAGACCTTCAAGTGTGACAGCTGTGTGGGTGGCTACAATGACATAAAACAAAGGAAAGGGAAGAATAAAAACATAGAGAACAAATAAATAATAAATAAATAAATAAAGCTATAGTGAAATTTCTAAAATTAATCTTTACCAGTACTTCATGACTGGCAAAGATTAGAGCCAGTTGGTGGTTGAATCAGTGTATACAGCATATATCTTGTAGCAGTTCCTCCATTTGGGGGGTGAGATTCCTCTAGCACATCAATGATATAAAAATATGAATTCTAATGGAAAAAATGATTCATTGAAGGTTGCCCTATCAAATTGAGTTTGCATAAAGATTTTAGAACAGTGTATTACAAGCAAAACATTTATTTTCCCAATGTTTAAAACAATTCAAAATTATTAGCTGAAAATGAATCTTTTAAAACATTTTAAAGATAAACCACAGACTATCCTTCTGATATAACTGTTTGTACTAATATTTGTTTAGCTAAAATGACTTTAAATGTTTATTTTTAGTTTAGAAAAAATTGAAGTTTATAATTTCTTAACCCATTTATTCTTTATTTTTAATAGCAAAATTCTAATCTTCCAATATTTTTGCTTACAAAAGAACACTAAACATAGTGGATATAATTTGGGAACAAAATAATACCATAAACAAAATTATTTTTTAAAATATGAAATAAAACTCTGCATTAAAAAATGGAAAACTATTTTAGTTAAATGTATTTTTCCCAATTACCTTAAAATTTTTTCTTTCTGTTTTGATGAGATTTCTCCATGACCCCTCAGCAAGAATGAGGAAGGAGTGAGAAATCCCTGAGGGGGTGTGTGTGTGTGTGTGTGTGTGTGTGTGTGTGTGTGTGTGTGTGTACACAATGGAAGAGCAGAGTGGAGTGAAGTCAGAATTAGGGATTGGAGAATAGATTTTCCACTCTCAAAATTCAGGAGACCTCACTGGGGGTTGACTTAGATTTTGAAAGAACAATTTCATCCATGCCCTGGCTGAGAGTGTGATGGGGTAAGGAAAGAGATAGAGATAGATAGATAGATAGATAGATAGATAGATAGATAGATAGATACAGAGAGAGACAGAGAGATTGAAAAACCATCATAAGAAGAAATTTCAATAGGGAGTCTTTGGTGGTAGAGAGAACCTAATCTCTACTAGAAGTGATCCCTGACAATGCACTCTTACTTCTTGAGAGAAGACTTGAGAAAAGTGAAAGAAAATAAAAACCTTTCACTTGGGAGATGTTACTCTTCAGTGAGAACTGTCCAAATTTGGTTGCCTAGTAGCTGAAAGGAACATACCACACTTGAATTTCTTCTGCGGGGCACAACAAACTGCAGTTTTCTAAGCCTCTGGGTCTAGGAATGTTCTTATCATGGCTTCATAGAATTTTCAAATTGGAAGGCTTCACGAAATTTTGAAAGTTCAAACTATTTAGTTCAACCCAAGGCTAAACATATGACCCTTTACACTATCACTTATAAGTGTTCATATGGCTTTTGTAATCAAATTCTCAGTGACAATCTAGAAGGATCTTATTTCCCCTTTGAAGAACTCTGAAGTAAGTTTTCCCATTTTTTCCCTAAAAGTCTACTTCTTTGTTCTATTTTTTTCTATTTTTTGATTTTTGTTTGACAGGACCTGAAGTCATTAGTTTCTGCAGACTCCATTTTCTTTTTTTAGGGAGGAGTTTTCTTCATTTATTTTTTGCAACTTCTTTTCCACTTGGTCAATTCTACTTTTGAAAGAGCTTTCCATTTGACCAATTGAGGTTTTGAGAGAATTATTTTCTTTTTGCATTTGCCCAATTGAGGATCTGAGAGAATTATTCTCATTTTGTATTTGTCCAATTGTATTTTCCAATGATTTATTTTCTTGTTGCAAGATGTTAATCTTCTCTTGGGTTTCTTTTTCCAAATTTTCCAATTGATTTTTAAACTCCTTCCTTATTTCTTCAAGGAAGTCTTTCTGTGCTGGAGACCAGATCATATTCTCCTCAGAGGTTCTAGGTCTCTCTGAATTAGGGTCTTTTCCTTCCAAGAATTTTTCTATGAATCCACCTTTCCGTTGACCTTTCTTCATTTTGCTAAGACCTTGAGTTGGGGAGGAGCTGGTTCACAGGGGCTTGGGATCACTAAAGGCTTTACTCACTGAGTGCAGTTTCCCTGGCTGGCCAGTTGGAGGTGCTGGTTGCTTTCTCTGGAGTGTCTGTGTCCTTGATTGAGGGACTACTCCCTTAGCCTGAAGGGAGTGATTGAAACTGTTAAATCCTTTTGCCTTCAATCAATGGTGGGCTTTACCCTGGGGTGAGGTCTTCCCTCTCCTTATTGTCAGCTGGGCTGGTTCTTCTGCTCACACACCTGTGCCTGGGGCAAAAGTAGTCTGTAATTGTGTTTGTTCTGGGAAAGGGCCTCAGCTGCAATGGAGGCCTGGACTCAGAGTTCCTCAGACCAGAGGAGCCCGGGGATGGTGTCCGCAGCTCTCCTGCACTGGATCTCTCCCCCCAGCCCTGTCAGCAATCTCCAGAGAGTCAGAACCAACACCAGTGCCTCTGCTCCCTAGTAGACCCACCCCCCCCCCCCCAGCCCCTCCCCACCTTTAGCCCCACTGCTGATAGAGAAGGTCTGGCAATTGGGCCCCCAGGCACCTGGGGATCCAATCCAGCCCTAATCAGGCTGATCCATGGTTGATCTGCCCTCTGTGCCTGGACTCACCCATGACTGCGGGAGACAAATCCTGAGGTAGATGTTCTTTCTCCTGGCTTTTCTTTTTGGGTTTTGTGGGTCGGATTTCTGTTAAGAGGTTTGTTTCATATCATAGATGGGGAAAGATCAGGAGACTTTAGAACTGTACCTGTCTTCTCTCCTCCATCTTGGCCAGTGTTCAAGTCTACCTCTTTGAACTGTTCACTCATTTAGAATTATTTTTTTTTTCTCTTGGGCAAAGCAAAATAAATGAATTCTGTTAGTACTGTTTAAGAAATTATTGGAGAATGGAAGTGATAATGTGGACCTGGGAATGGAAAATTTTCCTAATTTTTAAAATAGAGAAAAATATGAATTCTTAAAACTCTGGGTTTCTGAATGCATTTCTGTTTCTAGGATCAATTTAATATAAAATTATTATTTTCTCTTCTTTCCCTAAACGGTTCATTTCTGTTTGGAAAAGGGGAAAATAGGGATCAATTAATGAAGACTTACTCAGGTTTTCCCTTCTTTTTCTACCCCAACACCAGGACCATAATGTTTAATGGTTTAGTTAGTTTACTATGTCATTTTCATGAATTTATTGTGAAAGAACTAGAAGTATTAATTCAGTGAATGAACAGTATTTCTTAAGTTCTCACTGTGTTCTAGGGACTGTACTGGTTCTTGTCCTTCATTATCTAAGAAGATCAAAAGGACATAACTATATTTTAGACAAATTATAGTGTGTCTGACTGTACGTGATCAGCCCAATGCAAGCTCGGAATGCTCTACCACAGGTCAGGCATGAATAGTCCATGTGAACACCTGGAATGGGTACTCTAAACTTATGTATGTCATGTATCCTTTGAACTGTTTCAGTTCTGCCCTTCTCATAGAGTGTGGCACTGTCACTGATGAAAGCACACCATGCTGGATTGTTGTGTATCAGTGTCTCCCATCCTTCACAATCAATTCCAAAGTTCTTAAGAGAGAGTTTCAGGGTGTCCTGGCATCACTTCTTCTGACCCCCTTGAGAGCACTTGCCCTCTGTGAGTTCTCTATAGAATAGTCTTTTTGACAAGCATACTTCTAGCATTCTAACAATGTGTCTATCCCATTGTAGTTGCACTCTCTGTAGTAATGTTGAAATGCTAGGCAGTTTAGCTTTAGAAAGGACCTCAGTGGCTGGTATCTTTTCCTGCCAACTGATCTACAAAATATCTCAAAGACAATTTAAATGGAAGCCATTCAGTTTCCTGAAATGATACTGGTAGACTGTTCAGGTTTCACAGGCATATAGCAGTGGGGGTAGGGATTATACTAAGCCCTGAATGATAGTCTTATTCTCAGTGGAATATATAATCTTGCTTTCAAGACAAAATTTCAGTTTCTCATACTAGAGGGATAGTATAAAGATGAAGGAAGACAATCTTTGGTAATATAGAGCATAGGCTGTACACTCTTTCAATTTCTTATTTTAATTGTTTGATGCCTCAGATTTTGCACAAATGTGTAGAATGTCTGAAATTCTTCTAGGTAGGAAGGAAGGGAAAAGAGTATGAGCATAATTCTCACAACTTCTTGTGGATGAAAGCCAAAATATCATTTGCCCCTAAATAAATTACCAATTGGAGAACTAACCAAATAAGTGGGGACAATTTCTGTTTTCAAACATTGGTTTTTATAGACTTTAAAAATTTATTTTTCCAACTAATATATAGTTTTCAACAATCATTATTTTTTGGGGGTAAAGTTTTTTAAGTTCCACATTTTTTCTCCCTTCCTCCCTTCCCTCCCTGCTCCCCTAGACAGAGAATAATCTAATATAGGTTATACATGTTTAGCCATGGCAAACAGATTTTGATATAAATTATATTGTGAAAGAAAAATTAAAACAAAAAAGAAAATACCTGATTACAGTGTATTATTCTTGCTGTAACTTGCTGTAATTGCTTTACTCATATCTTATTTAAAATTTTTGCATCAATACTCATTTGGGAAATTGGTCTGTAATTTTTGTTCTGACTCTGGTTTAAGAATCAGCACCATATTGATATCATAGAAGGAATTTGAGAGAACTCCTTCATCTATTTTTATAAATATAAATAGTTTATATAGAATTGGAATTAATTATTCTTTAAATATCTGGTAGAGGGTATAACTCCATCTGGCCATGATGGGTTCTTCAATTTCTTTTTATGAAATGGCTTGTGTTAAATTTCTTCTTTTGTTTATCTGGGCAACTTTTTTGGTAAATATTCATTCATTTTACTTAGATTGTCAGATTTATTGGTATACAGTTGGGCAAAACTTTTCATCTATCTTTACATGGCCCTTTATTGCATTTGACTTTTTATTGTATCATGCTCTCAAAAGGATGCATTTAATATTTCTGCCTTTCTCATTTTACTGTGAGAATTTTATGTCCTACTTCATGGTCAATTTCTCCAGGGGTCTATCATATATCTAATTTTTCTAACATTTTAATCACCCCCTTAACTTCCTTCTTGTTTATTTTGTGGTTAGATTTATCTAAATCCAAAAGAAAGAGGTTGATAACCCCCACTATTATAGTTTTCCTGTCTATGACTTCCTTTAACTCATTTAACTTCTCTTTTAAGAATTCACCTGCTTTAGTATTGACATGACTTTATTATCTATGGTACATTTCAGGAAGATGTAATTTCCTTAATCCTTTTAATGAAATCTAGTTTTGCTTTTGCTTTTCTGAGATAAGGATTGCTACCTCTGCTTTTTTCACTTTAACTGAAGCATAATATATTCTGTTCCAGCCTTTTCCCTTAGCTCTGTGTTTGTCTCTGTGCTTCAAATTGTGTTTCTTGCAAAGAATATCTTATAGGATTCTGGTTTTTAATCCTTTCTCCTTCCCCCTTATCCCTCCTCACCTGTGTTTAGGTTCTGAACACCATCTCCCTAAATCTGCTCTTCTTCTATCTGCCCCCTCCTTTTCCCTTTCCTCTTTTACTTTTCCCTCCTTTTTTTCCACCCCTTCTATGAGTTCCTCCTTCTGTTCCCCCTACATTTCCCTCATAATTCCATGTAGGGTAAGATAAATTTCTAAACACAACTAGTGTGAACCAATTCTAAACCCTCTGTGAACCAATTCTGATGAAAATAAGATTCAAACAATTTTCACCTCTTCCTTTCTTTCCCTCTACTGTAATAGGTGCTTTGTGCCTCTTTGTGTAGTGTATTTTTCCCCACCTACCATCCCCTTTCTATTGTCACAGTACAATTCCTATTTTTAATGTATTAATTTTTATAAAAATCATCCCTTCAAAATCAACTTATGCCCATACCTTTTATCTAAGTAATGTTCCCTCTAACAAAGATATAGTTCTCAAGGCTTATGTATATCATTTTCTCATGTTGGATGTAAACAGTTTACTGTTTCTTCTTCTTTTCCCTTATCGACCTTTTTTAATGTATCTCTTGAGTCTCATATTTGAATATCAAGCTTTCTGTTCAGTTCTGTTTTTTTTTAAGCAGGAAAATTTGATTGCTACCCATTTTGAAAAATGACTCTCTTTTTCCTTGAGAAAGTATGTTCAATTGGGTTGGGTAGTTGATTCTTGGTTGTAATTCAAGCTCCTCTATTTTCCAGAATATCATATTCCTGACTCTTTAATCCTTTAAGATTAATGGTACCAAGTCCTGTAATCCTGACTGTGGCTCCTTGGTATTTGAATTACTTCTTTCTGGCTGCCAGCAGAATTTTCTCCTTGATCTGATAATTCTGGAATTTGACTACAATATTCTTCACATTTTCATTTTGTGATCCCTTTCAGGAGGAGAATGGTGATTTCTTTCAATGTCTATTTTATTTTCTGATTCTAGGATAGCAGGGCAGTTTGATGATTTATTTTGGCAAGACAATGGTTTAAGTGACTTGCTCAAAGTCACATAGCTAAGTAATTATTTAGTGTCTGAGGCTGGATTTGAACTCTGCTCCTCTTGACCCTAGGCCAGTATTCTATACACTGCACCACCTAGGCTGCCCTGTCCTTGATGATTTAAAATTTTTTTTTTAAAAAATATTTATTTAAGGCAATGGGGTTAAGTGTCTTGCTCAAGATCACACAGCTAGGCAATTAAGTGTCTGAGGCTGGATTTGAACTAGGGTACTCCTGACTCCAGGTGCTCTCTATCCACTGTACCACCTAGCTGTTCCTTCCTTGATGATATTTTGAGAGAAGACTAGACTCTTTTTGCTGATCATGAATTTTAAGTAGTTCAATGATTATTAAATTATCTTTACTGGATCTATTTTCCAGATGAATTGCTTTTTTCAGTGAGATATTTTACATTTTCTTTTCTTTCCTTCATTTTTTGATTTTGCTTGATTGATTTTTTTATGACTCATGGAGTCATTAGCCTCTGCAAACTCCAGGCTATTCTTCAAAGAATTATTTTCTTCAGTTAGCTTTTGTGTCTCCTTTTCCACTTGGTCAATTCTATTTTTAAAGGGGTTGTTATCTTTTTCTGTTTTCCCAAATGACCTACTTCATTTCCGACCTAGGTCAGTTCACCCCTCCTTAGGCAACCTGGTGGTCCCTGGTTCCCAGGGGGGTCACCATATTGATACTGAAGTTAGTGCAGACACCTGATCGGTATAGCACACAGTAGCCCAGAACTCCTGGGCTCAAGTGATCTTCCAACCTCAGCCGAGTAGCTAGGACTACAGGCGCATGCTACCACATCCTGCTTCTCAATTGTATTTTTGAAGAATTATTTTCTGTTCATATTTGCTCAATTGTATTTCTAAAGGATTTATTTTCTTTAGTCAATTACTGTGCTTTCTTTCACAAGATGTTGAATTTCTTTTGAATTTCTTTCCCCAATTTTTCCACTTGAATTTTAAGTTTCTTTGTCAGCTCTTCCAAGAAATCTTTTTGGGCTGGAAACCAATTCGTATTTCTTTTGTGGCTTCATGTGTGTTACTTTTTCTGTCACCCTCTTTTGAGATCGTCTTGTGCATTCTTTATCTCCAAGGTGGTTTTTAATAATCTAGAGTTTTCTGTGACTTTTCTTACTCATTTTGAACTTTGTTCCTGGGAGCTGTCCCAAATTTCTTGTGTTAGGGGAGGGACCTGAATTGAGAATGCCAGTGATTTGTCCAAAGGGACAGGGACTTTCAAGTTAAGAAAGTCTGCAACTTGCTCTCTGTGCTGGCTCTTCCATGTTGAGATTGCCTGTAGTCTGCTCACTGAACTGGGCCATTTAATGCAGTTGTGCTGGTTGAACAGGAGATCTGGGGTATCTGTGTTGAAGCCCTCCTAGTTGGCCAACTGTGCTGTTGGCCTTATAATCTGAGTCCCCCAGGACCTTTTATATGGCTGAGGATTCCAGTTGGTCACCTCCATACTCTGCTTGTGCTGGATCCACTCCCTGGTCCTTGTCATACTTTTGTATCACCCGAGACTTATCTTTCTGGGAAATGCTCCACTCTGTTCTTTTGTGGCTTGTGTAACTCCAGAATCAGTTTAGAAGCTTGATTAACATTGTTTTTGAGGAAAGTTCAGGAAAGCTTGAGAAAGTTCCTGGTTTTTCTTCATCTTCTTTTAGGCTTTAAATGTTTTCTATGCCATTTGTAGTATCTAAATGGAATGAGTTTCCATACTGGAAGTTCTCCATATTTAAAGAATTACACAATCAAATAGAAGTCAGCCTTCTTGAAGTCCCTTCTGGTGCCTCATAAGTGACAGTGAATTTATTTTAAATTATGAAACTTTGCTGTTTTAAATTATAATAACTTTAAGCATGGTTTCCATGAAGACAGACTAGTGTAAAGAAGAAATTATTTTCCTTCTTGTTGTTGCAATTCATGAAGACCACATAGAGACCTGTGGAGACTTTGGGATTTCAAATGGCAGAAAGAATATCTATAGCAATTATATGTTGTATTATTAACATATTGAATAAATATTTGTTGAATTAATGAAGTCATTGGGAGCATCATTTTTTTAAATTAAAAAAAATTTATTTTTGAATTTTGTAATTTCCCCCAATCTCGCTTCCCTCCCCTCACCCCACCAGAAGGCAGTCTGTTATTTTTTACATTGTTTCCATGCTATACATTGATCTAACTTGAATGTGTTGAGAGAGAAATCCTATCCTTAAGGAAAAAAAAATATAAGAGATAGCAAAATTACATAATAAGATAATGATTTTTTAAATTAAAGATCTTTGATCTTAGTTCAAACTCCACAATTCTTTCTTTGGATACAGATAGTATTTGCATTGATGGAATGGGCATGTCCATTAAAATCGATTATCAATCCCATGTTGCTGTTAGGGTGTATAGTGTTCTTCTGGTTCTGCTCATTTCACTCAGCATCAGTTCATGCAAATCCTTCCAGGTTTCTCTGAATTCCCATCCCTCCTGGCTTCTAATAGAACAATAGTATTCCATAACGTGCATATGCCACAATTTGTTCAGCCATTTCCTAATTGATGGACATTCACTCAATTTCCAATTCTTGGGCATCATTCTTTTTAACCCACACAAATATGTATTTCAAATATTAGAATGAAGAGATTATAAATGTGACAAGAAGAGGAAAAGTTCCTCATCAAGGTTAGAGGAATACTTGATACCAGGGACAACACTGTGACTAGTTAATAGAGCATTTTGAAAAATGGTATTTGTTGTTCAGTTGTTTTCTGTCCTGTCAACTCTTCATGGCTCTATTTCAGGTTTACTTGAAAAAGATACTGGAGCAGTTTGATATTTCCATCTGTAAAATATTTATAAACCACTTCATACAGTGTCTATTACATAGTCATTGTTTTTCACTCATTTCAGTTGTGTTTAACTCTTTGTGATCCCATTTGAGGTTTCTTGTAGTGTTTTGTCATTTCCTTCTCTGGTTCATTTTTCAGATAAGGAACTGAGGCAAACAGAGTTTGAGTGGACTTGCCCAGGGTCACACACCTAGTAAGTGTCTGATGTTGAATTGGAACTCTACAAGATGAGTCTAACAGTTTCCAAGTGTAGTTCTCTCTCCACTCTGCTACCTAACTGCCCCAGAGAAAAGGGAAGAGGGGAGGACAAATATTTAGGGTCTCCAGAGTTATGCCAATAAAGAGAAGATAGAAACCCAATGTAAGGACTAGTGTTCACTTTATTTCATGTGGTACCAAAGGAG